>NC_087217.1:70810160-70934773 GCF_015104395.2 Macrobrachium nipponense | reverse complement strand
TCACAATAGATAGGGACAACACGCAATTAGCGGATGATGTCCATGTGTCTGTCGTTAATGGTATTAGTAATACATTATTTAAATCCGCTTCCGTTTTTCTTGAATGAAAAGTTGGTAGAATCCTGTCCGGTATTTAACTATCAATCATATATCAAAATGTTGAAAATGATAAAACCCTCTGCATTACCTACCACCGGCCGGGCGGGATTTTTATACGATGACTATCATGTAACACACGGGGTAACTCGGCAATTTACTGCCAATACCTTCGGTCAAACCAGCAGGTGGGAGACGAAAGTTATGGGTGACATTAAAACGAGGGGCGTGCATACATATTTTCCACTTCTTTTGGATATAGCGACTATAGACATGTATTTACTGGATTCGGTTGATTTGAGACTTAGACTCGAATTAGCGAATAATAACTGGGTTATGGGCGCCCACACAGACGGACATTTAAATGTGCTGAATATAGAAAAGGCTAAATTATGGATCGATAGAGTTACCCCACATTATAACGCAATGTCGGCTTTAAATGAAGCGATAGCAGTTAATCCTATACAATATATATTTGATAAGACTTTATACAAGACATACGTTATTGGGCAAAATGAAAATTCGATTTTAATTGATCAGCCTTTTAACAGTTGTATACCTGAAAAAATCACATTGGCCATGATTGATATGGAAACATTTTCAGGTGATTACGCGACCAATAGTCTATATTTTCAATCTTTCGATTTAAATAATATACATATGTAATAGATACATTTATTAAGTTTACAAGATCTGTAAATATAAACCCATGACCTGAGGTCATGGCATAAGGAGGGTTCTACGTGACCAAAGCAGACCTAGATTACGCTATGCGCTGTCTGCAGTAGCCTGATCTAGCTCAAAGCTTTGTCAACATTTTATGTTTATGATAACTTTGCACAACAACTTCCATGGGAAGCGGTTGACCTGTTAACCTGCGCCGGAAACTTGTAACTTCCGAGCCGGCGGACTACGTATGTTTTTTATATGAATTGCTGAGATAGCTAATGTTCCGCTATCGACGCGATGCTTTAGAATGGCAGTTCCACGCCAACCATCAAACATATCGGTCTTCGACCGAGCTGCATCTCCTAGTATGGAGTACAGAATAAAGTTGTTATTCTTTGTCAACTTATCTGTTTGAATCATCTCCTTTAGTTAGAAGAACCACTCTACTAAGATATCCAAGGAGATGGGAGGAACCAGAAATACTTACGAATGACAGTCGTAAGGAGAACACAAAAAAAAGTCTATCGTCAAGAGATAAGACTTACAATGTGGTGGCAGCGTATAACGAAGAATATAATTAACAAGACCCATATCAGCCGACCGAAGGTCTACAAGAACTAACTTCCACCTTCAACATCAAACTAAACAGAGGAAACGGGATCTTCAATCAACGCAACAGTTTATGAAGACGCAGATATGTCCTTCATCGAGAAGAATACAAGCATAAACACGACGTTTGAGCAACTGTTGTCACTTATCTTCGAGAATCTACACCGGACGAGAGCAGCATCGAACATCAATGGAAAGAGAAGAAAACAAACACAGGAAACATCACCCGATCACGAGCAAGGACGCAGAGAGCACAGCTGGAGGCAGTAGTGCAAGGACGGAGGCTGTGACGTCATCAATCTTGGACTTCTCCACGCATCGTGCACCGAGAGAGACCGTGACGTTCATCACGACTTCCGACGCGAGACTTAGACAGGAACTGAGACGTCATCCCATGTCAACAATCCTTCGCATATAATCTGGAGCTAAGTACCATTTTTTATCTATTCAGGTCTTTTCCTCAGTGAAGTGTTGTTCATCGGGAGTCGATCATCCAGTATTCTGGGGGTGAGTTGTTCGCCATATTAATCTTCCTTCATTACAGGATCAATCTTCAACTACGAGTTCTCACCCGCAGACTAATTTTTTTTTCTCTCTTCTCGCTGTTGTTAATCGTTTCTTGCAGGAATTCTCCGTATAATATTTTATCATATTATCTGTATTTTTTGTATCTTTTGGGGGATTTTCCTATTATTATAACACACTTCTACAGTACATTGCATATGCGTTTACGTAGTGGTCGAGTGTACTCTTATAGATATTTTGATAGGATTGCAAGGAATAGAAGTGATAAGAAAAAAGTGAAAGTCGAAATGGCAAACTACTCCGACTGGCAAACCCCAATGTGGTGACTCTCGTTAGCGCGAGGTGTCAGCGATTGTCCCTTTTCAAGGTCGGGTCAATGGGTTCCTGCCTCAAAATGTTGAGGCATGGATCTCATCTGTAGACGCTCATTTAAATGCAAAAAGCATCACAGACCCAGCAGTACAATTACAGGAGGCCAAGAGCTTCATTGACTTTGCAAAAGGTGACGCAAGTGCGTATCTAAGGGGGGTGGGTTTTCTTTTCCAAGAGGCGCTTACATGGGACGAGTTTAAAATCAGATTACGTGCCGTGTATGGGGGTGAAGAGGCTTTAGATGTAGTATTGGCATTGAGAAATATCCTTAACCAAGCCTCCATGACTCAGCTTAATGTTGTCGAGCGGGCGGCGCTAATTGCCGACCGGCTAAATGAATATCGGTATAGTTTTAAGTAACTCCGGATGGGTTGCGGTGATAAAATCAAAGTGAAAGATTTTAATCCGTTTGATCTACCTTACGTCTATCACTGCAATGTTGCCTGAAGCGTTAGTACGGTGTTTTGTAAAACAAAAAATTGCAGCCCGACAGTACGGAATTAGATGTTGTATAACAAATCAAAAAACACATGTCTAAATGTACCGACCTAGAATCCTTCGCTCATTCAAGTTTTTGCAAAAAAATGAGAACAAGCCACAACAAGTAAATGTGTACATAATAATAATCAAGTTGCAGGGATGGTTTGTTATAACTGTAAACGACCAGGTCACATGATTTCAGACTGTCGGACGCGTTTTTGTTCAATACACAATAGTTCAAACATTCATATATACCGTTGCTACTCGCGGAATCAACAGCAGAATGCTACAAACACGCAACCAGTTGCCAGTGCAAATAAAAAGAAGGGTCCTCAGTACTATAAGAAGAAACAACCAAACGGAAATTCTGCACAACAGCAGAAACAAACAAATCGTGCTTCAGGTACCTCTGTTCCTGGGCCGTCTAGCCAGAACTTGCAAGGGCAAGCGAATTTTCAAGTGTGATAAACAAAACAAATACCACGTAGTTCACTCCAATGGGGGGAGAGGGCGATGTTGGGTGTCATCAATATCAACATCTTTTGTATCAAATAATCAATTTAATCATTTATCAGATCATTGTGAGGCAATTGATTTTCCTATGAAACACGGCCGAATCAAAAAAAAAATCTGTGCAGTTTCCCGTAGATTTGCAACAAATTCATGCAATTATTAGTCAAGACGAGTTGCGACCAACCTTACATGCAGTAAATTTGGACCATAAGTCATTCACTTTGTTCTTTGATTCTGGTAGTCCACGTAATATCATGGATTTAAGGACTCATCATTTACTCTTTTCAAATTTCCCTATAGAAAAGTCCGGAATAAGGCTCTCAGGCATAGGGAATAATGAATTAACCCTCTTACGCCGGAGCCCTAAATCAAAACGTCTCCCGTATACCGGGCCCGGTTTGGAGTGATGCGCGGAGTGGAAAAAATAATTTTTTCAAAAATTACAGCGCGCGTACTTTTGAAGATTAAGAGTTCATTTTTTGCTCCTTTTTTTGTCATTGCCTGAAGTTTAGAATGCAACATCAGAAATGAAAATAATATCATTATCATATGTAAATAATGCGATATATGGTAGCGAAAAAAAAAAATTCATACATAATTGTATTCAAATCACGCTGTGCAGAAAACGGTCAAAGCTAACCAGTTACTTTATTTGCGTTGTATTGTACACTAAATTGCGATCATTTTGATATATAATACATTGTAAAACAATAATAAGCAACACCGGAAAAATATTATACAAAACAAAATGATGTACGAATTCTAACGCGCGGACGCAAAAACATATTTTTTTCAAAAATTCACCGTAAATCACAATATTGTTCTAGAGACTTTCCAATTTGTTTCAAAATTAAGACAAATGATTGAATATTACGATACTGTAAGAGTTTTAGATTAGAATTGCAGATTTCGACCATTTCAGACGAGTTAAATTTGACCGAATGTCGAAATTTTAATATATATATATATGCACATATTTCAAAGATGGAAAAGGCTACACCTTCAATTATTATTGTATTCTTCATGAATTTGCGCACATTTTGATATATGAAACTCTATAAAAAGGCTAATATGAAAAGGAGCAAATATTCGGATAATGCCATGTACGTATTTCGGAGACTTGTGGCCGCGAATCGGCGCGCGGAGTGAAGGTAAATATATTTTTCAAAAATTCACCATAAATCACAATATTGTTTTAGAGACTTCAAATTTGTTTCAAAATGAAGAAAATGAGGGAATATTACTAGGCCGTAGAGTTTTTAGCTTACAATTGCGTTTTTTCACTATTTCGGTAGAGTCAAATTTGACCGAACGTGGTTTTTTTTCTATTTATCGTGATTTATATGCAAATATTTCGAAAAAGAGAAAAGCTACAACTACAACCTTCAATCATTTTTAGTTGTATTCTACATGAATTGCGCACATTTTCATATATAAAAAACTTTATGTAACAGCTAATTTTAAATGGTGCAAACATTTCGACAATCGCACAAAAAATTCTGATTTTTTCGGAAGAGTTACCGCGCGAACGTAATTTTTTTTTTTTTCCATAATTCACATAAACTAAATATTTGTGCTAGAGACTTCCAAGTCGTTGCAAAATGAAAGGTAAATGATTGAATATTACTAGAATATAAGAGTTTTTAGCTTACAATTGCGTTTTTCGACCATTTCGGTAGAGTCAAAGTTGACCGAAAAGTTGAAATTTTTGCACTTAACGTTATTTATATGAAAATAATTCAAAACTGATAAAAGCTACAACCATGGGTTGTTTTTTGTTGTATTGTGCATGAAATTGCGCACATTTCCATATATAAAACCTTTATGTACGGCAAATTTAAAAGGGTTGCAAACATTAGGACAATCGCACGAAAAAACTTTATTCGGAAAGAGTTATCGCACGAACGTAAGGAAAAGTTTTTCATAAATTACATAAATCGAAATATTGTGCTAGAGACGTCCAATTGTTGCAAAATGAAGGCAATAATTGAATATACTATAATATAAGAATTTTAGCTTAAAATTGCGTTTCTCGACCATTTCTGTAGAGTCAAAGTTGACCGAAGGTTGAAATGCACTTATCGTTATTTATATGAAAATATTTCAAAATGATAAAAGCTACAATCATGAGTATTTTTAGTTGTTATTGTTGCATGAAATTGCGCACATTTTCATATATAATACTTCATGTAAAGGATAATTTAAAAATGGTGCAATAATTATGTCAAAGTGACGAAATAATTTCCGAGATGTGGTCACTGATACTTTTTAGTGCGATAAGAAAGAAATTCGCGCTTGCGCGCCTGCGTAGCGATTGTAAACAAAACAACGCCTTGATCCGTGAACTCCCAGCATCCCCCAAGGCGCGTGATACAAAAGTTTTCGGCTGGTAGGCCTATAAGTATTTTTCCGCGAATTTTTAAAAAAACTTTTTTGACCCGACGTATGATACGTCCAATCGGACATACGGGAGACATTTTGACTCGACGTTTAATACGTCCAATCGGCGTAAGAGGGTTAAATGTTGTGGCGTAACTCATGTACAGTACAAGGTCGGTAAGCGCACGTTTGCTGATACCTTTGTCGTTGTACAAACATTAATATGTATCCCGCAGTAATTATCGGATACCCGTCTATGGGCACTCAAAATATTATCTTAGCACCTGCAAAAACCACGGCGTGTATATCAAAGGGAAATCTATTAGTCTTCTAATACCCTAAAATCAGTTTTTAGATAATAAAGAGACAGACAGAGTTGTCACTTACATTACGGAACCAATCACCTGTCTCATGAACCAAGAATAATACAGGCAACCCAACAGAACTCTCGCTCGCCGTAATATCAGCTTGCACGCAAACTCTCGAGCCTAACGTAACTTCAAATATATTAGTGCGTGTAAGAGAACCTTGCCAGGATCTGAAACATTAATCCTTTCCGAAACTCTGAAAAACACACGGATTATCCGTCACACAAGCCATTATACAGTCGGCTCACAACAACAATGTACATCGAAGTCTGTAATCATTTGAATACCACTTTAGTAATCCACAAAAATCAACATATCTTGGATGCCGAAGTTTATAAACATCGCATTCTTACCGTAGCTGAGATATAAATCACGCTCAATCAGTTGCGGATGAACCCCTTTGCAATCTATAAAGAACAAAATCAATAAGGACATCAGAAGAAGAAATTCAGCAGAAATTCTTGAATCTTTTAACTAAATATCATGATGTTTTTTTGCCACTACGGATGGAAACTTAGGAAAAACGGATGTCATCGAGCATCAAATAAGGCTCAAGACAAACAGAAAGTAATTTGTGTACCTTCGTACCGACTTCCTATGAAATTTCAGAATGAGATAACAGAGGAAGTAGGTAAAATGTTAAAAGAAGGAGTCATTAGGAAATCAACAGCCCTTATAATTTTCCGTTAATAGTAGTACCGAAAAAAGATCGAACTTGGCGGATATGCGTAGATTTTTCGTCGTTTAAATGAAGAAACAATCCCTGACAGATTCCCAGTACCATGTACCGATGATATCCTATCCTTACTAGGTCAGAATAAATATTTCAACAAGTCCTAGACTTACTATAAGGATTTCATCATATTCCGTTGGAACAAGAGAGGTATCCCATACACTGCCTTCAGCACAGCCAGGGGACATTATGAATTTTTGCGTATGCCTTTTGGTTTACGTTGTGCTCCTATAACTTTTACTCGTATGATAAACATCGTGTTGGAGACTTGTTAGGAGATATCCTACATGCCTACATGGACGACCTAGTAATCTTTTCCAACACATTAGAAGAACATTTACGTAAATTGGAGTTAGTGCTACAAAGATTAAGGCAGCATATTTAAGGGTAAAGATAAGTAAGTGTGAATTTTTTAAAACAGAACTAGTCTATCTAGGTTTCACGGTTTCTAGTGAAGGTCTTAAAGTCGTCCATGATAAGGTGTCGGCTATCCGTAACTTTCCGATACCTACTAACGTCAAGGGAATACAGCAATTTTTAGGATGTAGCGGCTACTATCGCCGCTTCATACGCAACTACTCAAATCATAGCCGCTCCCCTAACCGATCTTATAAAAAAGGGCGTAGATTTCGTATGGTCTGAAATGCATCAACAGGCGTTCGATAAATTGAAAGATGAATTGTGTATTCTTCCTATCTTGAAATTTCCTGACTTCGGTAAGGAATTTTTCATAGCAACAGACGCCTCAGACCTAGGAGTAGGTGGGGTATTGCTTCAACAATATGATAAACAGTTTTTCCCTATAGCTTTTTATTCACGTAAATGAGACCTTCCGAAAGTAAATACGCAGTAATAGACAAGGAAGGGCTCGCTATTGTTAATTCACTCGTGCACTTTAAATTCATAATATACGGTTATCCCGTCAGGGTTCTCACTGATCATAAGCCCCTAACCGACTTCTTTAAAGGCTTTAGTCACAGCCCCTAAGCGAACTCGGTGGCACATGATCATTCAGGACTTTGGCGCGAGGATCGGGTATTTACCTGGGAAAGCAATATCATTGCTGACGCATTATCACGCAACCCCTCTTCATCTTGTACCGAGCCATTAGCTGAATTAATAGATATCTCAACCTCCACGCCCATGTTTTAAAACTATATCTGAACAGGAAGATCTGGGGCTGGAGTGCTGAACTTATTACAGACAGACAAAGAAAAGATCCGCAAATAGAAAAAATCATCATTGCGTTAAACGGAAATCCGAAGGAAAGGAATACCTAAAGTATAAGCAGCAGAATTATATCATACAGGACAATATCCTGTGTAGATCCGTGACGAGGAAAACCCGCAACCACCGCAGTTGAATAACAACCAGGTGGTGGTGCCTATCTCACTCATACCCACTGTCTTAAAATGGTTGCATGAAAATCCACTGCACGGACACCCGGGTATACCTTGATGTCACAGAAAGCCAAATCCTTATTTTATTGGCATACGATGCTTACAGATATAAAAAAGCACATAGCAAATTGTCGCACTTGTCAAGAATACAAAGGGCACACGAAGACACCTGTCAGCCTAGGGGCTTACCCCGTGCCAAATCAACCCTTTGAAAGAGTACATTTAGATTTATTAAACAGGATTTTACGAGTCGGACAGAGGAAATAAGCACCTCCTAGTAATTATAGACGCTTTGACTCGATATACAGAACTTATAGCGCTTAAAACAAAAACCGCGGTCGAGTGCGCTAGGAAGTTTTACGAGTGCTACATTTGTAAACATGGAATTCCACACATCATTATCTCAGACTCGGGCGGGGAGTTCAATAATCATTTCCTTAACTCCTTGTGCGAATTCCTTTGTATAAAGAAAATCAATACCATGATCTATCACCCAGAGTCTAATGGGCTAGTGGAAGGCCAAATCGTAAGGTTTTGTAAACATTTTAAGGGTCACCTTAGGGGGGGCAGACCCCAACTGGGACATTCGCCATACCTGCGGTACTAAGCACACTTAATCACTCGTATCATGTGTCTATTAAAATGACACCGCACGAGGCACTGTACGGTATCCCGGCCCGAACGCCTTTCCACATCTTAAAGCCTACAACTAATTTATCAAAGGATGTTATGGATGCAAGCATAAGTCGATATAATATAATTCGTAAGAATCTAGAAGAAGCACAAATAATAATGAAAAAAAATCATGATAAAATAGCTAAGCCAACTAGAACATATGCCCGTGGGCGTCAGGTATACCTACAGTATACGTACGTAAAGGTTTAAATTATAAACTGACCCCTAAGTTTGAAGGCCCGTTTAACATTTTAGAAAATTTAACGGCTAAAAGGCCAATAGAGTTAGGGTTCAAAAATGTATCCAAACCCACTGATGTGAGAATAGTCCCATTGGCACATATCAGAATCTAAAGAAAGGTAGATGGAGTGAGGGACAAAAGGTTGTATTTATGAAACTTGTATAATAATTTATATATATATCTATTAATCATATTGTATGTAAAACCTATTCTTTTACGCGAGTTATTACATATGTTTTACTCATTGCAGGTTTCAAAAATGAATCTGTTATTGTTAGGAGTGATATTGTGTATTCAGACATCTTTGTTGTATGGAAAGAGCGCTAGGACGAAAGAAATAGAATTTAATCATGGCTCGATTATCGAGAGAATAGATTGATGTATTCATCGTGTCAAGCAATATTGTTATAGAAGTAGATATGCTGCGATTTTCTTGCCTGAAGATGACGTCCTTAACTTAAAGAATGACCTGATGAGGTTTGCTATTTCCCTTAAGGAAATGCATGAACGTAATTTTTGGTCATGCTAACTCAGAGATTTCGCTAGCTCAAACACTAAGCTTCGCGGAAATGTTTGTCTTATGACATACAAATAAACCGCCGAGGCAGAAGAACTCGCTCGTGACCTGCTGATGTGGTCTGTGCGGCACAATACTCTTGAACGCCGCAACCCGCTTATTCTGGCCGGACTAAACATCTTAGGATCAGTTGCGAATCTAGGCTTAGGAATCTCAAATCGCCTTAAGATAAATAATCAAAATAAAAGAATTGAGTTTTTTGCAACACAAAAACAGAATTGGCTTTATCTGAACTTCGCAGCCAGTTTATCTTCGATCAATCAAATAATGAGTATCGTTAATGAACATTCAAATAATATCGATCAGGTCATGGAAGTTCAACATTTGCTGGCTACGTTAGCTTACTATAGTTCGAAAATAGATCATATCCGTGTGAAAATATCATTTTATTGAAAAGTCAAAAGATTACGTAGAAGCAATTACGTTAGCAACAAGGGTGTGTTATGTCCTCACCTCATGCCTATTAAAGATCTGACGTTAACTTTGGAAAACGGACGGGAGAAGCTAGGTTATATTCCTTTATTAGACGCCCATAAAGTAGAGTTCTATTATAGCCTAATATCAAGTCAGCGTTGAAAATTATAGAATTATGATCACAATTCCTTTTGATTCTTCGATGCTTTGGCAATCATACAAAATAGCACCGTTTCCTACTTTCATGACGAATAACTCAAATCCAGTAATATCCAATTTAACGGGGCATGTACTGATTTCTTCTGATAAGAAATCATTTACAGTCATTAAACGACTTAGATAAACCTCACTCACTGTTCAGAAGCCATGAATAATAAAATTTGTACAGCTGACTCTTTTGAATTCTATCCTATATCAACGGATTCATGTGAGTTAGGCATAGTGCTAAACGGCTCTCTCTCTCATACAAGCGAAGGTTGTCTGGGGAAACTTTATCCCTTTTACGGTAATAAATTCAATTACAGGATGAATAATGGTTCCTGGATCCGTTATGATAAAGCCGGATTCGACGTAGTGTGTCCGGACGGTACCAACGCCCATGCCCCTATCTTCGTAGCAAGCCGATTGGTTGTACGGGGCCATATGCTTACAAGGGGGAACCGTACCCACGCGTCAGACGGGGTCAACACGATAATATACGTGGCTAAGGCGTATTTCGCAAATTTTTACATGTGGGCTTCCACAATCATCCCGTCACTACCTCTCCCATACAACGCGCGAGTAGCTCATCGTTTGACGCAACTGGCTGAGATGACCCACGCGTCACCAGACTTATGCAGGTGGAGAAAATCTTCGCTACTACATTCTGCTAGCCGTGTTCAGCGTGACGGCCATATTGGTTATCGCCGTCACATCTTTGCTTGGCGTAGGCTGAGGCGTAAACAGGAGGATCTCCAAGGGAACGTATTGGCCGTCTAGATGATGTACCCGTTAAACTCAAGTCGTTTGCGTTTGGGAGGGCCCGCCTGAACCTGGCCACTTCAGTTCGTGCCTAGGGAACTGTCTGGAATTGTGTTGTGTGTGAAAAGCGTCCGTATGCTGGCAAAATGTAGGACAAGAAAGACTCACGCCTTTGCATTTGAACAGTTAAGGTATCTCCAGGGCGCCTAATAAAGCATTATAGCCCAATATTATACATTAATATATTCCTAAAGGTATTTTTCGGGCACCTAATAAAATATATCAGCCCTATATATTGCTTTTCTGCAGATTTCCATAGTTATACTATTATACCATTGTACAATTATATTTATCTATCACAAAGAGTGTCAAGTACTCTTTAACAATTATCCATGATCATGCTCTAATCATTATTTAGTAACCATTATTCTTAATCAGGTTACTGTTATCATATTAATCATGTTTAGACAATGTTAATCTTTTGATTTTACCTTTTTATTGTTTTTGGGTACCTAATCATTATTATTACCAAACATGGATCTATATTTTCCATGCATTTATCTTTGTTTATGAATATGTCAACAAGGGTATGTAACAGAACCTTTTTATGCATTTAATCACTTATTATGTTATACCTAGACGTATGTTACGAGCACGCTCCTATGAACAATGTTTAAAGTAATTTTTTTTGTTATTCAAGGCTTGAATAGGTAGCAGTCCGAGCCTAATGTAATAGATACATTTATTAAGTTTACAAGATCTGTAAATATAAACCCATGACCTGAGGTCATGGCATAAGGAGGGTTCTACGTGACCAAAGCAGACCTAGATTACGCTATGCGCTGTCTGCAGTAGCCTGATCTAGCTCAAAGCTTTGTCAACATTTTATGTTTATGATAACTTTGCACAACAACTTCCATGGGAAGCGGTTGACCTGTTAACCTGCGCCGGAAACTTGTACTTCCACGAGGCCGGCGGATCTACGTATGTTGTTTTTTTTATATGATTTGGGCTGAGCATAGCTAATGTTCCGCTATCGACGCGATGCTTTAGAATGGCAGTTCCACGCCAACCATCAAACATATCGGTCTTCCGACCGAGCTGCATCTCCTAGTATGGAGTTACAGAATAAAGTTGTTATCTTTGTTCAACTTATCTGTTTGAATCATCTCCTTTAGTTAAGAAGAACCACTCTACTAAGATATCCAAGGAGATGGGAGGAACCAGAAATACTTACGAATGACAGTCGTAAGGAGAACACAAAAAAAAGTCTATCGTCAAGAGATAAGACTTACACATATTACCGTTAATGGGAATACGGTATATAATATTCAATGTAGTTTCCCTAATACCATCATGCAATTATATCACGAGACGCAGAAAAGTATAGGGGGTGGCGGTGATAATTCTGATCACTTATGATAGTTTTAAAAATGGTAGAGCTATTTACTGCTTTACTTTTGTGGTGAAGATGTTGAAGATTCCATGCCAGTGGAAATTTCGGCAAACCTGCGAATATCGATCAGGCTGGGTACGGTTACGCCTAGCCCTTGCATTATTTTACTTTTTGGGGATACCAAGGGTATTTTAACGGTGGATGCGGATAGGGTTATTCAGTGTGATGTTAGGGGTTAAATGGAATGGATACAAAAGAAATTGAAATAAGTTTAAAAGGTTCGCTCGGTGACCGGGTTAAATATTTAGGTGTGTTCGCTTCGGATGAAGTAGGATTATTGACATTGCCAGAAAGTAGAATTAAACCTTTAGTTTTTATATCTAATACATTATCTTCGTCTACTGATATTAATATTGTTGGTCATTGGGTATGTTTTTACGTGGAAAAATCACCTAGAAATATAATCTTCTTTTTTTGATAGTTACGGTATAAATCCAAAAGTTTATTATTCGAATGACTTCTCTAAATTTATATATGCGCATCCCGAATATAACCTCTATCGCCTAATAAAACAAATACAACCTGATAAATCGTACAAGTGCGGTCTTTACGTTAGTTTTTTTGTTCATTGCGTGAGTCACCGTGGTGTGAAAGCAGTATTATCCTAATACAAAATGTATTCTCATTCACTCGTTTGGGAGGTAATGATAAATGGATAACGGGATATTATTTTAAATATTTGAAAAAGTTTAAATGTTCACATTGGAGGTCGGGGGTCAAACGTGCTATTACGTACAAGGAATGTCTCCGCATCTTGAACAACTAAGGTAAATGCATATTTTTCTTTGATTTTTATATTACTCCATTTACATTCTATTAAGGATATATTCTATATATGTATCATACACCTTCAATCACATAACTTTTTTACTTATTTCAGGATGAGCTGTGAGAATCATTCGCCCATGAACGTCGGTGTTAAACTGCTAAGACGTCTTAGTCGTTTCCTCTTAAACGTTTTTCGGCATATTCAGGTTAAAATAAGGATACACGTGGAAGTTTATATTGGGGAGGCGTGCTGAGACGGTCTGACAGCGATTAGTGTATTGAATTTGTAACTCTTTATGTGGTCAATATATCCTTATGAATAATTATATAGGTGTTTTTTTACTATGCCCATAATGCATTTGAACGGAAAAACAGGGAAACGGAGAAAAAGAGTGCGTGTTTCTATGGAATCAGGAACTATTATTAAATAAATATATAACACATCGGTTTTTACATACCTTCACCGGGTTGCTCGTTTCCTTCAGTAGTGGGTGGTGGCGAAGTTGATCGGGGGTTGCACTGTTGTGGGCTGCCAGTGGTAGTTGTTGCATCTCCTGCTACTTCTTCTTCTTCTCCTGCTTCATGGTCATGACCCGTTTTCACCTTCCTAATAAATGAGTTTGGGGCTCCAACCCAACACCATAATAGTAATGGTGTCTGACTTGAGTGGCTACTTCGTCGGCTGACAGTTCACTACTAGAGTTATTTCCCATATCTGAAAGGGAGGAATAATGACTGTTTTATATATTCCGCTTCTTTCAACGGGTACATTATTTTTATAAGAATATCTATTCCATATACAGATGAATCTTATTGCTGTTTTAATATTTACTATACTATATGTTCAAGTAAATGGAAAGTGTTTTTTTATATGCTACTTACTGAATAGTGACGGAGGGAAATGACGTTTCGGTCAAGAGAAATACTTGTAGGACGGAGGGTCGGTGTGTTGCACTTACTCTATACACTTTGGTAAGGAATAACATCAATTTTCCCTTGTCGGTTGTATTTATGGTGTTCAGTTGGGAAGTAATAATCAGGTGTGACATATGGTGTTTCGATGAAGTATTCCATAGATGAAGTTCACGCCTTGTAGCGATAGAATTTATCCCCATTGGAGGAAAGATGTGTGGAAGTTTTATATATGAGTCATATGTGTGTGTGTGTGTGTGTGTGTGTGTGTGTGTGGACGGCCTTTGTCGTGAGGAAATGATAAGGCTTGTTTATTCGTGTCTGCGAGAAACATGACTGGAGTGATACTGATTTTTGATAAAATGGAGTCATGTGTGGATGACCTTTGGCGTGAGGAATGATAAGACTTGTTTATTCATGTTAGTCTGAATCATTGCTGGGAGAGGCTTGATGCTTCGTCACACAGGTTTGTAATCAGTGATTGTGATAAAGGGGTCTTGGGTAGCGGGGCGGCTTTCGTAGTTCATTATCTCTTGAAGGATTGTCACATCAAGACGTGAACTCTCGCCATGGCTTCATCAGCCTCCTCTTGCAAGTTAGTTTTCGGGAACTTGTCCGAAAATAAGTTCAGGAAGAGGAATATGTGTCTAGTAGTGGCCACTAACTGTGTGACATGCAGGAATTACGGTGTTGTGGCGGACGTCATTCGAGCTTATCCATATGCCGAATTGGTTGCAGGTTTTCGATATTCTCGCACTGGTGCATCATATGCCTGTCTTCGTGATAGGGGTATTGAAGGGTCCGCCATTGTGAAAAGACCTGAAAATATCACATCTTGGGAATGCGACGAAGAAGTTGATCTACCCACCATAGCTACCTTATTAACACAATACGGTATTGGTGCCCCCATTGAAGATAATGAATACGCGCAAAAGAGCGTGGCTTATTCCAAAGATGAAGATCACGCCGATCGTTTGGGCAGAGATACCAAACAGATGAGGTTCAATCACTTTTTTTCTTCGGTCAAGAAATTGAAGGAAGAATTATTGAAATCATCGTATGACTATGTCAAATATGTTATCTTTCCCGCTGGCATCGGTCAGAGCGGACTGGTTAATACGACTTGGTTGAAACAATATTTACCTGTGTTAGCTACATTCAGTGATGAAATGAGCAAAATTGGTAAAATATGCTGCGTGGCTATAATGAAAAAGAATTTATCCCTGTTGGAGGAAAGGTGTGTGGAAGATTTATATATGAAAAACTTGTTAGCTAAATTTAAAAGCTTTGAGGTGTTAGATGAAACGTCGTCGTCTTCGATACACGGTCGGGAAAGTGCTGGAGAAGATGTTGTATATACTAAGGGCTGTGATGTGAAGGAACAGGTTAGAAAATATATAGTAGCCGTAGTATGTTTCGTTGAAGTATTGTTTTTAAAAAAGCGAATGCGCATATTATCGCGTTCGTGTTTGTACAGTTTTTTCTAATGTATGTATTTGTATGGAATATTAATTCATTCCCCTGTATTTAGGATTGGTTATAAATATAAAATAACAATTCCGTCTGTAATTTGATTTTTCAACCTCTTTCAAACTCTGTATAATAAATAAACAAAATTGAAATGTGTACCTTTGTCCTTGTGTTCGCCACCTAGATTATGACTCAAATTCTATGAAAAATAAAATTTCACGTTGGCGTGAAGTCAGCTGGGCAAATATGGCGATAAGGTCTCGTTTCTTCATATGTGTGTGTGTGTGCGTGATTCATCATCAGATAACATTGACTCTGATATGGTTATTGGGGGAGATATCACATGTGGATGAAGTCAGTCGCCAAATATCCTTTTATCATGATACTCTGAATATCTAAGCAGCTGTGTATATATATATATAAAACAAAATGTAACGGCTGAGAGAGAGAGGGAGAGGGAGGGAGGGCGAGGGAGGAGAGGGAGTATATTCGCAATGTGCATATATAAATTTAGAGATTTTATAGGAGGAGGATGAGGTAAACGTCCCGGTTACTTTGAAAACAATTAAAGGGGACATGAGTCGCAAAAAACAGTGAACTGAGTCTATTTGGGGTCGGGGTGGGGTCAAGTTTTATTCCCGTAGAGTTACGTGACATCACAGGGGTAGAAAAGTGGAGTCAATTTGGGGTGGGGGTTGAAATGTTGGTTTTTATTCCCGGAGAGTTATGTGACGTCACAGGGGGTAGGAAAGGTGGAGTCAATTTGGGGTCAGGGGTTGAAAGAATGGTTTATTCCAGAGAGTTATGTGACGTCACAGGGGTAAGAATAGTGGAGTCCATTTAGGGGGTGAGGGGTTGAAATGTGGTTTTTATTCCCGGAGATTACGTGACGTCACAGGGGGTAGGGAAAGGTGGAGGTCAATTTGGGGTCGGGGGTTGAAAGAATGGTTTTTTATTCCCAGAGAGTTACGTTGACGTCACAGTGGTAGAATAGTGGAGTCAATTTGGGTGAGGGGTTGAAATTGAATGTTTGGTTTTTTATTCGCCGGGTAGAGTGGTTGTAACGATACGTGACGTCACAGGTAGAAAGGTGGAGTCAATTTGGGGTCGGGAGTTGAACGAATGGTTTTATTCAAGGGGGAGATGAGTTACGTGACGTCACAGGGTAGAATAGTGGAGTGGGGCATTTGGGGTGAGGGGTGTGGAAATGGTTGGGGTTATTTTTCCCGGTTTTCCCGGAGAGTTAGGTGACGTCACAGGGGGTAGGAAAGGTGGAGTCAATTTGGGGTCGGGGGTTGAAAGAATGGTTTTATTCCCAGAGAGTTACGTGACGTCACAGTGGTAGAATAGTGGAGTCAATTTGTGTGAGGGGTTGAAATGTTGGTTTTTATTCCCCCGTAGAGTTTACGTGACGTCACAGGGGGTAGGAAAAGGTGGAGTCAATTTGGGGTTCAGGGGTTGAAAGAATGGTTTTTTTATTCCAGAGAGTTACGTGACGTCACAGGGAGAATAGTGGTAGTCAATTTGGGGTGAGGGGTTGAAATGTTGGTTTTTTATTCCCGGAGAGTTACTGACGCCACAGGGGCAGGAAGGTGGAGTCAATTTGGGGTGAGGGCTTGAAATGTCGGTTTTTTATTCCGGAGAGTTACGTGACGTCACAGGGGTGGGTATGTCAGGGGTTGAAAGAATGGTTTTATTCCCTTAGAGTTACGTGACGTCACAGGGGGTAGGAAAGGTGGAGTCGATTTGGGGTTAGGGGAGGCCACGCCCCCTAATATGAGCTCATGTACGTACATGAGCTTGTTAGACAAATGGAGTCATTATGTTGGGGTCAGGGGTGGCCACGCCCCCCAGAATAGTGGAGGGTTGAAA
Organism: Macrobrachium nipponense; assembly: GCF_015104395.2. NCBI lineage: Eukaryota > Metazoa > Arthropoda > Malacostraca > Decapoda > Palaemonidae > Macrobrachium > Macrobrachium nipponense. The sequence goes on along the minus strand of NC_087217.1, from coordinate 70,917,284 downwards.
GGATGGTTTTATTCCCTTATAGTTATGTGACGTCCACAGGGGTAGAAAGTGGAGTCGATTTGGGGTTAGGGGAGGCCACGCCCCCCTAATAGAGCCCATGTACGTACATGAGCTTGTAAGACAAATGGAGTCAATTTGGGTCAGGGGTTGGCCACGCCCCCCAGAATAGTGGAGGGTTGAAAAGGATGGTTTTATTCCCTTATAGTTATGTGACGTCACAGGGGTAGAAAAGTGGAGTCGATTTGGGGTTTAGGGGAAGGCCACGCCCCCCTAATATGAGCTCATGTACGTACATGAGCTTGTAAGACAAATGGAGTCAATTAATGGAGCTCATGTACGTACATGAACTATCATACATATGGAGTCAATTATGAGCTCATGTACGTACATGAGCTTATAATACAAATGGAGTCAATTTGGGGTCAGGGGTGGCCACGCCCCCCAGAATAGTGGAGTCTATATGGGGTCAGGGTGGCCACACCCCCCAGACAAGTGGAGTCTATATGGGGTCGGGGTGGCCACGCCCCTTTTGGGGGTTTTGGGGGTTGCCCCGCCCCTTTTTAGGCCTCACGTACGTACATGAGCCAATCAGGAGGGGGGAGGGGGTAGCCACGCCCCTTGGGGGGTGGGGGGCGGGGGGCGGGGCTAGAAAAGTGGAGTCTATATGGGGTCTTTTCCTCTACTATTAAGGACTTTTTTTTGCGGATTCTGGGAGCCTGGATATGCATACGGCAAGATGGAATCTTCTTTTTAGAGGCTGCCGAGAAAGGGAGTTGATTCACCTAGAGGCAGCCGTAAAGTAATGGGTTACTAGTGCCAAAACAAATGCAGATTTTGATGGAGCGTGAGACTACGGCAATGAGACTGCAAAAAGGAACTGAAAGATTTTAGGAAATGGATTTACAATTTGGATGACAGAAAGGAAAATAGACATTTGATTCATTCATGAATAAAGTATAGGATGAAACAAAACAGTACTATGGGAGATAGGAGGATAGATTATGACATAAAGAGAGGAGAGAATAGTCAATAGTGAACAAAATCATTTGAAAGAACAGGATCTGTAATGTCCAAAAACTGCGGTAAACTAAGGGGATTAACGAGAAAGTAGCAATGAAAGACAGAAATGCAAGTTATAAATAAGAAGAGATGACAACAATGGCGCTGTGAAAGAATGATGATAAGAGAGGAAAAGGTTATGAAACAAACTTCAGATTAAATATCAAAATGGTTACCACAATAGTACAAACAATAGTGGTGATATCCTAAGAAACAACTAAAAGAGACAGACAGACTACAATAGATGTCCCCGACACTGATGTTTGTGGCATCTTAACCAAGAAATTTGTGCAAAACAACAAACATGAGCGGCCGTCGATCATGAGGACGTTCCTGAGGAGGCTGACAGGAAAAAGGTATAAAAAAAATTTGTGGACTAAAACATATAAAGTCATAGAACCTCTTTGGGTGGTTGGTCTTCAGACGGGGTGTCTTTTTTCCCTCGAAGGGCATGCGAAAACTGGCCTTTACCTTGCTGTGGGGCGCTGCCCTGTTTTCAAGCATTTTAAAAGACAAATCCAAACACTAACATAAATGTTATCATTTACTCATCATTATTTATGGTCAAGAATTTTTATACATTCCATGTTAAAACAATATTAAAACAAACAAATTAATTAATTGGTGCTGTGAAGTTTTTAGACTGTTTAGGACACATTTTTAGTAATAAAAGTTTATATAAACACTATTAAAGTGCTCATGAATTATTTAGCCACACTATAAAAAACACTATTAAAAAGCCTTTGTAAAAATACAGAAAAATTTTAGTTGACTGAAAAAATTTTGATACTACTGTATTGTGTAAGATCTGTAAAATTCGTGTGCAACAGAAGGTGCTCACAAACAAGTCACCTACAATGCACTTCAGCACATACAACTAAGAAAAAAAAGAACGTTTCAAAATCTAAAAATCTAAACTTACCTTTTCGAAGTCCTTGTCGCCCTATATATTACTCCATAATGAAACTTTTTCCTCTCTTACACCAAAATACCCCTTTCTGTACACTACTTTCATGTTTTTTTCCTAAGTATACATTACCAGAAATTATTTTTCAATCATAAGAACACAGTGCTGTATGGAAGGTCAACAGGATAATGGTAACCTCAAATATTAGGCTAGTCTTCATGTGTAATTTTTTACACCAGGTGTTTTAGTTCCTCGCTGGACAAGTGGTTTTCGCGCTCGGCTGCCAATCCGGTGGTCCGAAGTTCAAATCCGGCTCGGCCAGCACGGAATCAGAGAAATTTATTTCTGGTGATAGAAATTCATTTCTCGATACAGTGTGGTTCGGATCCCACAATAAGCTGTAGGTCCCGTTGCTAAGTGACCAATTGGTTCCTAGCCAAGTAAAAATATCTAATCCTTCGGGCCAGCCCAAGGAGAACTGTTAATCAGCTCAGTGGTCTGGTAAAACTAAGATATACTTAACTTTTACACCAGCTGTTAAATATAACCTATTATTTTCCTTGCATTTTCCTCTCCAATATCTCCGCAGTTCTATTCAGAATTCCTCTAGTTTTAATGCTAATTACAATGTAACAATTTTTGCATCAAACTCATACTTACGAGAAAATTCCATTTTAAAGCTCTTTTAATCTAAAGAATATTACCCCATCACTTATACTACTCTCAGTTTTACCTTAAGACTAATGCGGACGGCAAGAAATGGAAAAGGTTAGAATTCCAAAATAACCAGCATCCTGGAACACACGCCTTTGGGTATCCAAGCTCTATCATAAATATTAACTTTATTCCTCCAGAAATTAATTTGATCTTTGCTCTCGAGGACTACTTGGCTGTGTGCCGCCATTATATTTGTTACTCGCGGTTGACTTGGTCGATATTATGAAATTTAGACCCAGTGAATTTTATTAGTTTTGTATCGATAGTTCTGAGATAAGCAACTCGCCACCATCTTTTGTCTTTCCTGGTTTACAAAATCCTCAAGAAATTGTGAAAATGAAAGCTGCGACGCATTCACATTAACCATACACTAAAATTTTTACAACAGAGGTGAAGAGAATAGCCAAATGACTTGTACATAACTGCTCCAACCCTAAACAAAATTAAAATCACATCCACTTACCGAGCCATCATCATTACAGATCTTATCAAAAATAACATGAATTTTGTCCCTGAAGTTAGTTTTAATTGTCTTGATAATGATGTCGTAGATTCCTGTGACCTGCTCTGCAGCCATTAGTCGATCACAGAATTCCCGGTATATCTCATGGACCCAAAATCTGCCAAGGGAAAAATCGCTGGTCTTTCTATTCATGAGGCAAAATCCATAAAAATTTGTCAAGGAAATACTTGAGTTTTTGTGTAAAAATAATTAATATTCTTTTGCTTCACAAAACCTTCTGTGCAAGGTAACCTGCTGCTTTTTTTGCTAAAGAAAAATTATGATTATATCAGGTCAGAGTTATCTGACTGGCAAAAAAAACTGTATTTAAATTTATCCAATGATGCCCAGTAATTATTACTATACCCATAAAAAACTAAGTTCATAAAAATAATAAACAAAATATATTCTTCACCCAGTTATTATTTTTAAGGCTAGCGGTGAGGTACTCAGTATATTTAAAAATACTGCATGCATGGAAACAAAATGATAGACTATGTAAATATCCACCCATCTGCAGCACTATTTTTTGTAAAATTATATGGGAATGTAAAACACGTGTTGTAAAACCAAATGTAAGCCACGTATTTTAGAATGCAAGTCATGGCCACAAATGCAACCAGTGACCCATGTGGAACTCCTACCTTACAAAATGTCTCTTTGTTTCCATATTTTCCTTCCTCATAAAACTGACAGAATGGATGACTTTGGCAGCCGTGGAGAGATTGAAGGTGTAGTGTGCGTTGGAGGGAGTTGGAGGGAGGAGTTTCCTGACATGTTGAAGAATCTCCATCGTTCCAGACACGATTCCAGCCACAACTGTAAACACATCTGGAACAAACCCTCCAGCCTGCAATGCAGAAGTGGGTCAGAAAGGATGCATAAGTGGCACTGAAGGAATGCTTCAAATGCCACGTTAAAAGCATAATATGGTCTGTCTTAATGTTTCTCCTTTCTTCAGCTCTGTTCGGAATTACAGAATGACAGTGAGGGAAATTCAAACTCAAATTTTATCAAAGTGGCTTAGTAAGTGCTATCCTGCTCGAGTTACAGTCTTACCTCATACGTGTAAAATGTTGAGAATTATGCTGAGTAAAATGAATACTAATCCCATAAAATAATTGATTTCCATAAAATCATCCAACTCTACAAAATAAACAAATGCTTGAATGCCCAAGTGAAGGAGCAAGACTTCTGTGAGACTTTGATGTTAAGTCAAAATGTGCTTAGCCATTTTACATTATCCCAGTATGATACTAAGCATCAAATTAGCAAATAAACTAGAACTCGAAACAAACTTAGCATAATGATTTTCCATCTACCATCTGGATACGGATACAGGATGGGGATGATACATGATGATTTTAGATCTAGAACCTGGATACGAATACAGAATATAGTGTGTAACACCTTTCAACTGCTAGTAAATAATTAGAGAAATAACAACCTTTAGCATACCCTGAGGAACACGTTGAGCTGTGTCGTAAAAATCTTGGAGATGGTTTCATCGGCTATGGAAGGAGCTGCGATGGCCATGAATTCCGCTTGACATCTTGGTTCTATAATGCTCCCGCCCCCTCCTCCATCTCCTTCTTCATCTTCTTTTCCTCCTTTCCCCTCTCCTCCTCTTTTCTGCTTTCCCCTTTGTGATAACGAAGCCCCACAGAACCATATGATGTCTTCCAAGGGCTTTTTAGTCGTTCCATCGTTATCAATCCTGCAGTCAAAGCAGACATACACATTACTTTCTATTACGGCTGCATATCCTTCACATAATGTATTTCTGTACCAAAATTCACTTTCACTTCCTTAGTAAGAGGAAAATTATAGTAATAGAGATCACTAGCTAATGGTAATCATATCAGAAGCAATATTTTATAATATAATACATTATCTGCAAACCTATTCATCATAAAATAGCCTTATGCCATGCAAACAGATCCAGTCAGACTAACTGGAAAAATCTTGCTAGGAGAAAACCCTTATGTCAAACCCAGTTAACACTACTCTGTGCTAACATCCCCTCCATCTTGAAGAGTGTGGAGAGGGGAGAACACTGGAGGCTCATGATTGTATATGGTTATGATTGTTTATGGTTGCATAAGATGTTTTACTGTAAAAACATTGTCTGTTCTCAAGGTCTTATCAATATCACAATAGTCTGAATTGCAGCTCAGGAATAAGGGCATTCCAGGTGAGCCAATGGGGAGGAGAGCAGACCAGTGTACAAGAAATCCAATCCCTTACAATAATAGGCAGTGAAGCAGTAAAAGACCGGTGAAAATCATAGGAGCTGTGTTGGCAAAGGAAAATGTAATCCTAAAGTAGTACTCTATTCCATGAATATGAAGTGTAAAGTCAGGTATTCCAGGATAACACACGCCTATATGTGTACCAGAATCATGGTACACATAGAGGTCATGAATAGGATGAAGATGATTGACCCAGAGTCCTTAAAATCAATAGAACATTACCTGCAGCAACAACTAGCTCAAGGTAAGATCATGAAATTCATGTGGAACATCATGTAAGTAAAATCTTGCAGCATGTTTTGACAATGTCACTCTAATAATGGCAGTTACAAGTTACATTTAAAATCCAAGGACAAAGATGTGAGCCAAACTTCATGGTTCTTGATCTTCGGTTGCAAAATGTTATCTTGTGAAACATCCAAATAAGGCCAACAAAAAACTACCTGCCAAAATTAATATGCAATAGAATCCTTGAAAACAGGAAGATTTTGTAAACTCATGTGAAGTAGAAGAGGATAAAGGTGGAAAGATTCAGTCTTTTGAATGTACATCCTGATGACCCTCACAAAGCACAGACGACTATTTTGAGAAGAAGAGGAAAGCATGGCAGGAATGTCAAAAGTCACAGAACAAGTAACATTTACTAGAAAAATAAGGCTTGGCTATGAAGCCAAACTAAAGACCCACCAATGACCAGATAGTAAGAATTTTTTAAGACCAAGGAGCGTACTAACATGCTTAACTACGGGAGGCAAGAGCAACTAGAAATCATGTCCTGAAGAACAGAGGCAGCAAGGAGACAGTAATCAGTTAAATGAGGCTGCATAGCACCAAGGTCAGAACTGACTAGACAAAATGATGAAACAGGTCCAAAATACACTTGTCATCCCTTCATTCCAAGCCACGCTGGAGGTAGACTGAAAAGATGACAGAGCAATAATCCTTAAGGCCTGTCCACACTAGGAAACATTTGCAAACACTTTTTACTGCGTATGTTTCCCATCCAGAATGGAAAACATTTAGTATTTCTGTGTTATTATGTATATAGTATACACAAGTATAATGCATATATACACATGTACAATGTATGTATGTATGTATGTATGTATGTATGTATGTATGTATGTATGTATGTATGTATGTATCTATTTTCAATTCCGCCATAAGCAAGTCAGCATGACATGCTCATTCTTTCTAAAAACTTCCTTATTACCCATCTCTTTTTCTTTCTCTTATCCCTCCTCAAGTGGAATACAGAGGCTATTGCACCAACAAGCATCCTGACGACAACTAAGGTCTGGACAGGAAACGTTGTTTGCAAATTGTTTGCAAACTTTCTTTGCAAACAATGTTTCCTAGTGTGTACAGGCCTTACGTAGCAGAGCGAGAGATTTTTAGGATTCCTCAGGAAAATTTTATTTTCATGATGAAATTAAGTCTCATATATAATTACCAATAATTACATAACTTTAGCTTCAACTCGAGCGGTAACTTAAATGTTGAAAATTGTGGTAGCGCTTCTATTGTTTTCGTGTAGGTGACTAACCTTACCCACTTTCAGGGAACAATAGGAATAACAAAGCTGAAGAACTCAATTCGTTTGAGCTCTTTTGTCCATGAGAGTGGAGGAGGTTGGGCTCCGATTCTGTAATTACTTGGTAAGTATATATGAAACTGAATTTCATCATCAACAATATAACATTTCCGTATAAGCAACTTACCAAGTAATAACCACATAGCTGAATCCCACATTGACAGGAGACACGATACATGAACATATTCTACTTCAAAACATTCAGCAATGGTAATAAATTTGAAATAGAAAAGTTGCTGGCATTAATAAAGTGCTTGTTGTTTCCTTATTGTTTCCTTATCTGGTAAGATAGCTCCTGCAGGAAGATGACCTGCAGTGGCATGGCAGAATAGCAGTGGAGCACCATCTCTACTTAGGTGGGAGCTTTACATCGAAGGCTATGTCCAGTGGGTAGCATAGCATCAATAAGTACCTTTGCCCTGGGCCCAGTACCACAATAAAAAAGAAGCGGACAATGCTGTCAGCTCCACTGAAATTAAAAACCACCACCGTCCACTGATAACTGGTGGGTATTCCAGGTACGTGGTACCCCCAGGGTCCCCCACGACCCGACACTCTATATCAAGGCGAAGAGATAGAGGAAATAAGGAATGATTCCTAGGCTTCGTCCCCAAATACCATGTTAGCCACTGACAACGTTACTCAGGGTCCTACCATTCTCGAACAGTGTCAACTTCGTGTAAATAACATGTCGCGAAAATCGATTTACACTTTCAATAAAAGGGCTGTAAAATAGAAGAGATAAACAAGTTATATCTAAAAGCTAATGAGGCAGCACCTGCTCTGATCTCATGGGCTTTATCCTTAAACGACAGCAAGATGTCCCCTCCAATCCACAAATGTGCCTCTGTAATAAGGTCCCCTAAGAAGAACAACAATACTTTCTTAGAAAGGGGTCAGGAAGGATCCTTCTCAGAGCACAAGAGGTGCTTCACAAGGATGAATGATGCCCTCTTGTCTGCCAAATGTAACATAATTTGGGCATGCTCAGTGGGACCTCCTCTTTGCAGGACCTTTCAAGTTAGTGCAACTGATTCCATTGCTAAGAGGTAAAACTATTTCATGATGAATGGGTTTGCAAGAACTAATCTGGATTAACTTGAAAAATCTATAGTAACCAACACATGAAAAGAGCTCTTTAAGTTTGAATTATAAAAACTTACCAAACTTTCCTCTGCATTGCCTCTCGAAGTGCTTCGTGAACAGGGCGGGCGTTGTAGGGGTCATGAGCAGCTAAGTGGAGATCATCAACAAATATTGCAAGGCGTCGTTTCTCCTTGGCACCAAAACCTCCACTTTCACGTTCAACTGTATAACCAAGCACTACACTCTGGAGGTTGGAAATCACCCAAGTGTTAACCTTTTCAGACACTAGACTTCAAGTCTTTTCTGTCCCAGATCTAAAGCTGTGATGAGCATTATTTTACTAATGGAAACTGTTTCTGAAGTTACTATTTACGGCATTAAAATAATTCTGGGATAATTTCTAAGTGAAAGATTTATGTTTTAGTGTGATATATTAAAAAAAAAGGAAAAAACAATCAACAACAACAACAAAAAGTTTGAAGAGTGACGTAAATAACGTGTCAGAGCATTATAAATGACTATAATTGAATTTTTGGATAATGCATCACTACGTCACAAGTGATCCAAGGACTCGCTTAATTAGACCTAAATTGACAATAAAATCTGTAACTTTTTTTTAAGCTAAAAAGGAAAGTAATTCTTATTCATTGCTCTAAGTTATAACTTAAGCATATCTTAGTTTAACCAGACCACTGAGCTGATTAACAGCTCTCCTAGTGCTGGCCCGAAGGATTAGATATTTTTACGTGGCTAGAAACCAGTTAGTTACCTAGCAAGGGACCTACAGCTTACTGTGGGATCCGAGCCACATTATACCGAGAAATTAATTTCTAATCACCAGAAACAAATTCCTCTGATTCCACATTGGTAGAGCAGGGAAGCTCTAAGTTATAATAGTAAGGAATTAGATTATCTCATACTACATACCAATGTTTTATTCATTCTCCATACACTTACCCTACTTCAATGGGTCCATTACTCCACTGATCCCTCATCTCATTTACCTTTATATCCTGAGCAACTGCAGCAGGAGTTACAGGCAGAATGACTGTCTCGTTTTCTGAAGACTTTAGGTTCCTAAGGTGGTGCTTCATTGTCACCCTCCTTCCACTTTGTCCTTCACCCAAAACCAACACTTTACCCAGGGAACGTCCGCAGAGCCCAATCAAATACTCCAGTCTGCAAACACATCAATTCTCTATTAGTATTATTTACTATTTCATGACAAGGAAAAGGTAATGACTAAAATTATGAAGTACCCAAGTGATCGAAATAAATGCAACAACAAAGGTATAAATTTTTTTTAAAAATCAGAGATGCCAGCAATTACACTATTTGGTTGCCAAATAAGATCATATGGTTCTTAGTCCCCAAAAGACTACATGTACTGCTCGTCTTTTTGATTACCAAAAGAAAGATCATATTTTCAGTTACATGCTCTAATTAGGCTAAGTCGATGTCCCTCTACTTTCATCATCTCTATGTTGTTTCTCTTAACACTTAAAAACTATATGATTTTCTTTATATTCGAAACATTTTGGTTTTCCACTCTTCTTCATTACAACTCGAAAGGTTTTTCCTCCTTCGCTGTAGCAGTGACGCACTGATTTATGATTCTGGTCATTAGACCACAATTTCCTTGTATATTTACTAGATATCACCATTAGCGGCTGGTAGTTATTATTGACAGTTACTACAGGATGGTGATGATAATTAATGGATAGTTGATCTTTTATCAGCATTAGCGATTACTCTACGTAGACATAACCAAACTCAAAATGTTACTTAGAACCTTTATATGCCATTTTGAGACCTTTTTTAATATCTTTATGAAGTAATAACTATTATAATAGCAATGATAAAAATGTCATCCGCGATACGAGCGATTCAATCGAGAGATATACACCAACCTGGTACATTCTATCGTTGGAACAAGGAGTGTGGCAATCTTCGTGGTTTCTGGTATCTCTGTGTGCTTGATGATGTCCGTCCACGGACGCCAGAAGGATCTTTGCTTGGCATCAAACACAACGTCAAACACGCTTCCTTCTGCTGGATAAGGACACCCTATTTGCTCAATGGAATCTGGAGCTGGGAAGTTCTTGTTGTAACCTGAAAAATACATTCGTATAATACAAACAGATATATGTATTATATATATATATACATATATATATATATTTTTATGTCATCAGTAATATTATATTTACATATATATATCTAATATATTATAATATATCTATATATATTATATATATATGTATATGATATGTATATAATGTATAAATATATTAGATATATACTAGATATATATATATATATTATATATTATAATATATATTTATGTATATATATATAGATATATATTATATATATCATATATATATATATATATATAATATAATATGATATATATATATATATATAGTATATATTATTATTATATATATGTATATATGATATGTATATTGTATATATATTATATATATACTATATATATATATATTATATTATATATATATCTGTATGTATAATATATTATATATATATATATTATATATATAGTAATATATATATATATATTATTATATATATAATATATATATATATATATATATATAGTATATGATATATATATATATATATATATATATCCACTGCATACATGTATTTATGAACATTCTTCGAATGATAGCTTTACGCAAAATTTTCCTTTCCTTTAATAAAATTTTCTTTCCTTTGATACAAGTTTAGAAATTAAATCAATACTGGAAGTCCTTTGTTCCTCTGCCAAATGACAGTTCTGCGCACTGTGCCAAAATGTACATGAAATGAACAGTTCACAATCATTACCCATTACAAGTCTCCTGTAAAATGTGTTAAAGACTTCTTTCGACTCCTTCGTCAGGGCGCCAGCTAACGACCAGGTGAGGGAAAAGAGAAAGGCAGCAGTCGTCCAAATAGGGCCAAGTTTCCCTCTCTCCTTTTGAGATACGGATTCATCGTGCAGGACATCGTCAACCATCGTAGCAGTCAGGGGAAACACTGGCCTTTGGTTGACGAATAAATCAATATCCCAATATATAATTAAACAACTAAATTGTTTGTATGGATAAACTAGACTTTATATTCTACAGGAAAAAAAGAGAGATTTGCAAATCTATTTTGCAAAAGAAAACATATGGCATTTCATCCTTATGAGAATTTTGGTTCTACAAACCTACACCTGTCACACTTTAATGATTTAAAAATTGTGCCATTTGATGCCAACTAACTGCTTCTTCATAAATTGCTGATTGCATTGTTATCAGTCAAAATATGCACTGAATGTGGGAGAAATATGTACTAATCTATAAAAATCACATTTCATGAAGGGCTTTTAATATTCTTTCAGTAATACCATAGTTCTTATATAAACGGTATCATACAACGTAGATGGGGTAAAGAGCAGATTTTTTCATAATATCATTTAAGATTTACAAAAGTACACCTGAAACCTTGTACAGCTGAGTTCCAAGCAAAGAATTTTACCTGATAAGTGAAATTTGATTAACAGGTAGCAAATGACGGCAATTATCCCTCAAGAACTGGAGAGCCGGTGGGATGAGCCAGTTAGCCAGATCTCTCAGGAGGACCCCATACTCGTCCCACCATGGTAAATCTCCATTACCAGCAGCATTGGCACCCTTGGCGCCTGGTCCAGTGCCTTTTGGACCTGCGTTTGAAGGCCTCCCCCCTGGACCAGGCCCCTTGGCTCCTGCTCCCTTTAGACCGGCGTTGGACATTTTGGGTCCAAGAGCTCCAGGTTTTCCATTGGGCGCGTTCACTGCAGGTTTGGCTGTTTTACTCTTGTCTTCTTCTGGGATCTTAGCATTATGATGTAGCCAGAAGTGCATGATGACGTGCCATGTGATGGTTTCACTCCCAACGTAGACCATCCCACATCGTGACACTGTTGCTGGTGATGCCTACATTGGAAGAAGAATGGAAGATTTCCAAATATATGAAAACACAATCTTTTACTAATGAACAGTTACAGAGTAGATACCCGAAAATAGTACAAATAACTGAACAAATAGAAAATGAAGAAACTGATCCTTTGCTAAGTCAAAATTTAACAACAATAACTGGTCATTCAAGGTAATACATATTTTACAATGTAATCTAGTTTAAAGGTAAAAAGCAGACAAATTATGCGATTATGCACCCAGCTGCCTAAATAAGTTATCAAGATGAGAACAAAATTTTTCCCACATAAGTAAATTAGCATCTTCACCTGCGAAAGATCTAACACTTCAAAAATCATGACCATGTCAGGAGGGATAGGAACAGTCTCCCCTGATGGGAGACAAAGCTTTCTTGAATCATCTAGGGCTGTGTTGAAGCTCTCTACCCACGAAGCATCGGTCGGGCCATCAAATACCAGCCAACTCCGGCGAAAGTGCGCTTCTCTAGAAATTAAGTTGGACATTTAGGCATTCATACATTAACACCAATATCCCATTATTTTATGTGATATTTACACACAAAGATCATAAGTCAAGTAACTCATGAAGACAATGGAGAGGTGAGGCCTTATTTATTTTGGAGACAGCGGTTTGACCACAAATTAATGTGATAATACAAACAAACAATAGCAAGGTGAAGCACATCTATACACATTACATACACACGCATTATTAATAATTACCGTTGTTGATTACTTATTTAAGTATCTTGCTTCTGCATTTATGGTGGTAATCTTAAAATGTTTTCCGTTTTCTCTCTAATTATTACGTAATTTAATGTTGCAATTATATACTAGGTAATGTCGATAGTATTCTGAAATTTCAACTTTTTGAGTAATGGCGTGTTCATCCCTGCCACAACCCGCCATACCCATTTCAGGTACTAAATCCAGACTTAAATATGAACGAGTGGAGAGCGGAAAATATTAACAAGCATTTCTTTCCTTCAGCAATTATAGTTCATTTATCCCAGATCTTACTTTCACTTGCGGTATTAGTTCCTGTAAGTTGATACATGCCGAGGTGAAGGTTGAAGCCTTAGATTGTTTGTTTTTGTTTGTTTGAATGGTGTTTTGACGTTGCATGGAACCACCAGTGGTTATTCAGCAACGGGACCAACGGCTTTATGTGACTTCCGGACCACGTTGAGAGTGAACTTCTATCACCAGAAATACACATCTCTAACCCCTCAGTGGAATGCCTGAGACTCGAACTTGCAGCCACCAAGGTGGCAGGTCAAGACCATACCAATCACGCCACTGAGGCGCTTTTTGAGGTCTTAGAAAGCAATGTTCTAACCCAATAGTGTAGCGCTTGGTCGCCAAAGGTTCGTGAGTTACATGACTGCCTTTACGCTCTGTGATTGTTTCATTTTTGTTGAATGTTCAATAAATGTAATATTCTTGTAGTATTTGGTTTCTTCCTACTTCGCTTACATTTACTTGATACACTTAATAACATTCTGATGCTCACTGTTGTCATCATCAAAAAATAGAAAACACGTGAGAAACGAAAGATTAACACAAGACCAGAGAATAATAATTTAAATATCAACGGATTGAACTTTTGCCTGAAATTAAAGATGGGTTTGTCTCAGCTACTTAATTATTTTACCAGTATTCAAACACTGTTCCCATTCTGCTAACTGTAGCTTTGAACTGCTTATTTTGATAGTTCAAACACATACAAAAATTTTCCAAAAATGCTTATACCCGAGTACCTTAAACTTTTTACCACAAAAAGTGTATTTAGTCATGAAATTTTTATGAAAATACAGTAATTAGTGAATATTTCTCAGTGAAAAATACCGCAAATAGTATAGGCGAATTTTCCATGAATAATATGTATATATGTATGTTCCATAGAGAAATCTGCCAATCCAGAACCGCAAATAGGCGGGGGTCGACTATGATAATAAGGGTTCGTCTCACATGTTCTAGACCAGTCTGCCTTACTAGTTTATTTCATTGCATCACAATCCAGATTCGCTATATCCCCCATTTTGCTTTGTGCTTGACTTTACATCTTTAGATAAACTACGAAAGAGTTTTGTTTTTAATACTGGCATTTCTCAAATGTCCATTTCTTAACAATGGTAATTTTTTCTTGTTAATTGTTTACTAGATAATGAAAGGTATTTTGTAATTTTCAGTACAAACTTCCTTTGTTTATAAAAATAAGTGACTTTTTAAAAGAAATGCGTTATGGTCCAACTCGCCTCAAAGACTTTGAGAAGAAAATTATCAAAATTTTGCTCACCTTGAAATTACTCTATTTGACGCATGCCAAAAAAACACTGTCCAGTTTCCACCTAAATATGAGCAAGGAAGATCCATTTACCTTATCTTACTTCTCACTGGGAAAACATGAGTTAAAAGCATACCTGCTTCATCTTAATTTTCATTCCAGACATGCCTAATGCATCTTTAAAACTAACAAAACCCAACTAATAGAAAAAAATATTCCTACCTGATAAACTGGGTAACTAGACCATCTGACCATTCCCTGGTTCCAGGATGAAGAAATCCGATTAACTGAGCTTGATTCATTGTCTTTGGATTAAGAATTTCCAAGTTAATTGGTCGATCACTCTCCAACTGGCTCAGGACGGTGGCTAAAATCTATTGGTGGCGGGAGGGTAATACCATGTTAGTAATACGTATACGTATAATAATAATAATAATAATAATAATAATAATAATAATAATAATAATAATAATAATGTTCTAAAAGGTCCACAGTAATACAAAGTGTTAAGTGTCAGTGTATAATTTTTATGACTTTACAAAAAGCTTTCGAACCCTTCCCTGGGTTCATCTTTTGGACTGAAAGCTTTTTGTAAAGTCTTAAAAATTATACACGGACTCTTAACACTTTTGTGGACCCTTTAGAACATTATATATACTCTCGCGATAGAGAGTTTTTCCCAACAATAATAATAATATCCTTTATTTCAGCTCAGGGCCATATACATGGAACATACAAAATACAGACAGTAACATACACAATCTAGATACATGAGACAACATGATAAAAAAAATGAACAATCGGCACTTATCCACAAAATAACTGAAGTAGCATAAAAGATAGTAATTATAATACTGGTAATAACAGTAATAATATTGGTGACAAAAAAATGCATTGAGAGTTACAACAGTTAATGCACAGATTATACAACTAGAGACCTTAGGCGGTTACAGTAGTCAGGTCCAGAGGGCTAAATACGAAAATTGAATGTAAAACAACTTTAACTTGATAGTATTCACAGCAGTAATGAAAAAGTAAAATATCAGCAATAAATATAGTAATAATGACAGAATCTGCAGATGACATCTTGCCAATACAGAGATTAATTAAGTCCTTTAGGGGACAAAGGCCTCATTTTCCCACCTTTCCCACAGTTTAGATTCTCTTGCTTCACTCCTTAGAATACTTTGTAGGTGCGAGTTGCTGCCGTTTCTCCCTCGGGTTACCAGACTGGACATTGTTCGCCTTAAGCCGGTGACACACTGTGCGGCATCACCGCTGCGGCTGCACTGTATGCGGCACCGCCGCATTGCCTGCATCCTGCCACACATAAAGCATGGTACACACTATGCCATCGCGTATCATCTACGTGATGCAGTAGTGGTGTTGAAAAAAAAAATTAATAGCGGCCAAACTGTACTGCAACACTGCTCACTTGTTCTCGCAGTTCAGCTTTCAACGGCAGGACGTCTGCCGATGATGTAATTTACCAGGAGACTCAACTGTGGGGTGTAGTTGCTCTGTGTGCTGCAAAAAAGAAACTTTTGAGGAAGAAACGTAGAACCTTGTGGTATAAGCAATGGCTTTCTCGGCGACCTCTGAAGGGAAGCTTCAATGAAATATTTTTGGAGCTACAAGTCGAAAATCCAACAGTCTTTGAAGATCATACAAGAATGCCAATCCTTGCCTTTTATAAAATGTTGGAAAAAATGTGAACCATATATTTGTAAGCAGGACACCAGCTTTCGAGACAGCATATCACCTGGAGCTCGTTCTTGCAGCTGGAGGATCGTATGCAAGCCTCCAATATTCAACCAGGATTTCAAAACAGAGCCTCGGTCTAATCATCCCCAAAACCTGTGAAGCCATCTAAAATGTCCTTTGGTTCAAATATAGGTACAAAGTACACAAATTTTTTTTTATTACAGGAAATGCAGCTCATCAAAACACCATAACTTCGGAGTGTAGAGATTTTCTGTGCCAGCTCCAGACTTCTGTGATGCTTTGATTGCAGACATTTCCCTGTAGAATTGTCTGCAGGGTGTGCAGTTTTTGAGTAATGTCTTCATTCCGCAAAGTACAGTTTACAAAACTCAATAACTCTGATTTTATGGTTTCCAAGCTTGTACTCCTGATGTTTCTCATCTTGTAATGCTTGCATTTGATGTTCCAAAAAAAATGGGTTTTCCTTCTGTAATTCAATAAAATGTATTGTGTTTGTCCACTCAAGGGGTTTGCGGGTGGTGGTGAGCGGACGTCCTCTCCCTCTGAATGATGGTGCAACACTGAGCTGAGTAATGAAATGGCTCTGCCCCATCAACACGTTGGTGATGTGGCTTCGTGTTGAAAAAGTCGTTTTTCAACGCATCCATCTAACACTGCGAGCATCATGATGCATAGTGTTTACGGGGCTTAAGCGGCGAAGTCGCTCAGTCTATCCCCAGCAGCCAGCGTAGATAGGTTGACTATCATGATGTCCAAACAAAAAGTTATTTGTGCATTAGAAGCACTTACTGAAAGAGTCAATTCGTCGTAAACACTGGGTTCACCCATTTAATGCTGATTCCATATGTGGCCACTTCTCGTAGTATATTATTCTGCCTATTTCAACCCATGCTTTCTCTCTAGAGTTCTTATTATAATATTCTTTATCACTCTTTTCCCAAAGTGCTGGCCTTGCATGAATCCATTGAATGAATAAATCAACGTCAAACATCTTAATAGTTGTGAACGCAAGTGGTTCAGGGGAGCGCCGGATGCAGCGTAGCCGTCTGGTGTGACCACGTACATAGAACTGTGTGTGTTTTCCCACAACAATCAGCCGGATGCGGCGTTGCGGCAGTCCGGCGCAGCCGCAGCATGCTGCGGCACAGTGCGGCAGAAACGGCAGGGCCTCACTAGTGTGACACCTCTCATTGGTTTGTGTGTGATATCACCATGTGCGGCGGCACAAACGGTTTCGCCACAGCGGCGACGCCGCACAGTGTGACACCGGCCTTACAATGATTTTTAAATTGTCCAGGTGGTTTTCTGTGTGGCGGAGTGGTAGCGGGGAGTGTTTTTGTGAGGTGTCTCTAAATGTCATTGTGCACAACAGTGATACGTCTCATGGTCTCTCGGGTATAGTTCGTCCAGAGGTAACACCCATAGATACTGTAGCAGTACGAGCAGAGCAGCAGTTTCACGTCTCGGTGACAGAAGGCAAACTTCCTTGCAATCATGTTGCCGGTTGCA
Source organism: Macrobrachium nipponense (assembly GCF_015104395.2). Lineage (NCBI taxonomy): Eukaryota > Metazoa > Arthropoda > Malacostraca > Decapoda > Palaemonidae > Macrobrachium > Macrobrachium nipponense. Next base: position 70,899,679 of record NC_087217.1, on the reverse strand, counting down.
CATATTTTACGACGCCTCTATTCACTGTCTGCCGTATCTTTTAGGTCGTCGGTGATAATGTGACCCAAATACGGAAATTCTTGCACAAATTCCAGCCGATGGTTTCCGAGGAAAATTTGTGGTTCTGCAATATGCTTAAGCGATTTCGGGAGCAGCGACATGCACGGGGTCTTGGTTTTGTTGTAAATTATATCAAAATCCTCTGCATATTGGCGGCAGGTGTCGATGAGTCGTTGGAGACCTTGCAATAGGGCTTCATCGTTGTGTTAATCTAAAAACTAAGCTATATTACTATATTGTCCTGATACTTAATACAGTCGACTCCCTTATTCGCGGGTGTGTGAACCACAACCCTTCCAAAATAGCTAAAATCTGCGAATACTTGACACTCCTCCAAAAAAAACCCCCTCTAAAAATTACCCGAGTATTTTAATAAGTTTACCACAAAAATGCATTTTGAGAAAAATTATATGAAAATACAGTAATTAGTGGATATTTCCCTATGAAAAATACAGTTGATAGGCGAATTTTCTGTGAATAATGTGGATATACATTCCACAGAAAAATCCGCGAATATGTGAAGCCAAGAATCCGGAACCACGAACTGGTGGCAATCCACTGTATATCTGATATAGTTTCCTAACAAAAAAAAAAGTAGAGGCAACATGGCTGTACAGTGTATTATAATTCTCCTCTTCCTTGTATTTGTTTGTTTGTATGGTGTTTTTACGTTGCATGGAACCAGTGGTTATTCAGCAACGGGACCAACGGCTTTACGCGACTTCCGAACCACTTCAGTCTTCAAGAGGGAATTTCTATCAACCAGAAATACACACCTTTCACTCCTCAATGGAATGCCCGGGAGTCGAACTCGTGGCCACCGAGGTGGCATGCCAACACCATACTGACCACGCCACCGAGGCGCTTTCCATGTATTTGGTTTTCTCCCTTCACCTCTTACAACAACATTTCTCTCTCTCTCTCTCTCTCTCTCTCTCTCTCTCTTCTCTCCCCTCCTCCTCCTCCTCCTCCTCCTAGTACTACTACTACTACATTCAAGCTCCGTTACTTTCAAAGACCTCCTATCTGTCTAATTGAGATATAAAATCCAAACATGGAAGAATTACCAGCACAGTGATTCCTACATTATAAATGAACTTTTTCAATCCCTGAACCAATTACTCCTCTACAGAATCAGAACGCCTCAAAATGCATAAGAAACTGACCCTTATGATGGTTGACTTTGCAGAGCACGGAGGTCCTACCACCATGGCACCATGGCGTTCTCTGAGAGTCTCGTAGAGCTGCAATGTCTTTGCCATCATGTCTTTGGTCACCTTCAGCCCCTCCTTAGCACATACCTGTAAAACATCTTTCCTGTTTCCTCTTTCGTTTTACTTGTACAACTTCAGCATCACTGCCCGACCTTGTCACACTTTCTATGGATATTGTACATATTTCTATCTTAAGAAAATACTGACCGCACAGATAAAAGTTATTTCACCGGTAGGACATGCAACCGCTAGTTTAACTAGACTTAAAATATTATTTTCCTAATTAGCAAATACTTAGCTAATGTTACCATGTAATTACGTTGTTACTGTTGTATAGTTCAAGTACTTCACAATAAACGGAAAATGCACAAGAAATAATGCTGGTGGATGAAAAGGTACAGTAGGAAGCTTAGTGAATAAAAGAGATCAAACTGTCTTGCAATGTTGCAGACAAATTTCCTCCAATAAAAAAGCATGGTACAGATTACTTCAAAACATTCTAAATACAGTAGAGGAAAGAATAGCAAACTGAATTTAGTCAGACACCTTCATAAAAATCTTAAATTAAGTTAAATATATCAAATGATAGAATTCTGAAACGATAACATGGTAGAAAGCAAACTTTGATCAAACCAACCAACCACAAGCAGAGCAAATAAGCTCCTCTGACCTTCTCAATATACTGAGACAGCGTAGCATTAGGAGGTCTCGGAGTGGACGGCAATTCAAGAAAATAGTCTCCCATGATATCTTCGAATCTCTTATTATCTTCAGCGACAAGTTTTGGTTGATTGACTTCCCTCAGCGCTCTCAAGACCACTTCCGTTTCAGACCATTCTACCTGGGTGATCCTAAGTCTAGCTGTTGCCAGTAACACAGTCTTCACTGCACGCATTCCTGCAAGATGATCATTATTACGTATTATGATTGTTACTATAGCTGGTTCACTTAAGGTAGATTCTCGGATGAGCCCTATGCTTACGAGACGGTTGTTTGGCGGCCGCTGATTGGCTGGTACCGGGAGGTAGGCAGCTTCCAGCCAATCAGCGGCCGCCAAACAAACGTCTCGCAGGTATATAGGGCTCACCCGAGAATGTACCTTAAGTGAACCAACTATATTAACATAATACACGTCCATTTACATCACTCCAAACAGGAGAGGACTCTGCTTATTAAGTTTCCACACAACAGTCGATACTTTTAACAGAAAAGAATCCCAAAAAGAGAGTAAGTATCAGTAACTTGTAATCTAAATAGTAAAGACAGAGGCACAAGTAGGTCATACACCCATTCTGACTTCCCAACCAGAAGCAATTGCTTGTCAAATTAGTTTTTTCATTTGTTATTTTCTCTAAGCAGGGTGGTGATGATTATACCAGAGAGAGAGAGAGAGAGAGAGAGAGAGAGAGAGAGAGAGAGCACCACCACAAAATCACAAATTTTTTAAGTAATTTGCATTTTTCATAGCTATATACATCTGAGGTCATTTACACTAGGATTTTAAAGTTTTAACTTATCAAGTAATCACATAGCTATAGTTTCTACTTTTAACTGCAGCTTTTAGATTTAAAATTATCCTTAGCGCTCTATTGCTGTTTAATGCTTTTCCTTTCCTTCTCACTTATGTTGTCACCTTTCCTTTTATGGCCTTACTGAGGGAGGATGCAAACGAAACATAAACAAACACATTCTAGTCCTCCTTTGAAGGGTAGACACAGGCCAAGTGCCATTTGATACTCTGACAGCATACAGTTCTCATCGAGAGACACAAATACGCATCTTTCCTCAGTCATAACAATAAAAACTGCTTTCTCTCCTTCTAATAAATTTTTCCTTTTCTTCCATCAATCTCTACTCTTTGATACTTTTTACTTTACTTTAAGCAGAAGGTTAAATACAGCATGGAATCTCTGTAGATCATTTTAATTTTTCCCACTTTTTCTCTAACAATAAATATTTCAAGTTTTCTTTACTGGCCATTTATGACTCGCCAGGATTTGCTTACACTCTCTCTCCTATTGAGAGGTGCGTGAGGGTTTAAAGAGGTTTACAATATGCTTACCAAAATCATAATGATAATGAGGATGAAGCATGTTTCGACAAGCTGACATGACGTTCACAATCCTGGAAGCTAACGCGCGTGCGTGCAAGAATCCGCAAGAAAGGAGGGAGACCTCGGCAATCGAGTGGTAGTCCGCCACCAACATCGATACCGGACGAAGAAGAAGCTGAAAGAAGCAATACGAGTGGTATAATAATCATTTAATTTGTGATTAAGAAATGGTAGCTAGCTACTGCTCATTATCAAAAAGGTAATACTACAGAATAGCTCCGCTGGGTCCTGGATTAGTTCTAGCACCTCGGTGATAAATGTAAAAGCAGATAAAAGACAGTAAATATCTTAAATTATCTCGGTAAATTTCTCAAATAATCTCAACTGTACGGTACTATATAAATCCTTTCCTATATCGGCTAGTAAAAAATTTTATTGACAAATATCTCTGTGTAATTCTTCTACATAATTACCACAATAAATAACATAGCTGTAATTGCTACACATCTGCAACAATCTAACAAGTAGTTTTTTTATTTGTCCATAAGTGACAATTTCAGCTCCATAATATGGAATAATGCAAAGTAAGTTAACTAAGTTGGTATTCATGTAAAAATATATATAGGTATAATAAATGTGTATACACACACGTATATATATAATATATTATATATATAGTATATATATATAATATATATATATATATATTATATACATATATATATATATAATGTAATATATATAATATACATATATATATATATATACATATATATATAGTATATATATATATATATATATATATATATATATATATATATATATATATATATATATATATATTATATATGGCACCAAGGGCAGGGGTGGGAAAGGGGTGAAACATAAAAAGAACTAAAATCAACAGATACCACTGTCTTATCCATCGTTTTCAAGGTCGCTGAGATGAATAATGACACACCCGATCCCCTTCCTAGCTCAGCCCTAATAGGGAGGGGGTGAGTGAGAAGGGGGTGATGTAAAAATAACCGAAAACGACAGATATTAGCGTCTAATCATAGTTTTCGAGGTCACTGAGGTTCCTTGTAAGGATTGCCAGTCTTTTCATGTCGGCCAATCAAGCAAAGATTTAGATGTACGAATTAAGCAGCATATGTATTCAGTTAGAACAGCCCAGACTTCAAATGCACTATTTTTCCATCTAAGCAAAAAAATTTCATTGTATAAATTAGGGCAATAGCTCTGTATTTGCTAAGCCTAATGATTGAAATTTACTGGAATTAGCAATTATACAAATCACTAATAAAAAACCTAAATCTTAGTCTGCGATTGTACCATTTGGACCTATATATCTGTAAAATGTTTATGAAGGACCTTAAAATAAATTAATTAACTACTAATTAATTAGTCCCACATGTTTTTAGTTATTGTTATCTCTCTCTCTCTCTCTCTCTCCTCTCTCTCTCTCTCTCGTTATATTTATATCTTATGTTCGTTTCTTACTCATTGTCTGAACACTTTTGAAAATATCATATTACTAATACAAAGTGTAATGTTTTTCGAATTAAACTGCCTTTGACCAGTGTGTCTGACCGCACCGTTCTCAAATCCTTAATCTAGCCTGAAGGACTTTACTAAATCTGTACTGTCCGGTCGTACATGCCTCTTTGTTTTCAAAAAATGTAGTTTTCTGAACTAAATTACCTGTGACCAAGTGTGGTGGGCTGCTTTTAAAATCTTTAATCTAGCCCACGGCCGTTTTTTTTATCGTTTCTTTAAAGTGAATTGGACCTTTTGTTAATCATGCAACGTTCGTTAATATATGCTTATACCTACCTGTGTTGCGTTCCTCTATTCTAATCAATCTTCCCTTAAGTAAAAGGTCGTTAAGACCGAAAGATCTCGGCAATTCTCGTGTTTTCATTTTCCTCCATGGTATTACCTTTATTTATATGTATATATTTACCATATTTACATATATATAATTAATATTTATATTAATATATAATATACATATATATGTTATAACTAAATCACGAAAGTTTGGAACGTGATAAATCATAAATAAAGGTATAAGCCACGAAGGGAAAATAAACAACGGGGTTTCTGCAAGATCTTTCGACGTTGAACGTCGAAAGATCTTGCAGAAACTCCGTTGTTTATTTTCCTTCGTGGCTTATACCTTTATATATATATATATATATATATATATATATATATATATTATATATATATATATAAACAATTAAAACATTGTCAACAAAAGTTTTCCTTACCTTCAAATTGTCGGGTAGGGCAACGCGACCTCGGTACTTAGGGTTCATGGTAACGGCAATAAAGCCACGGTGATTTAGAGGTAAGGGCCGGGCGCCTTCCATTGTGAAAGTATGGCATCCTTCTCTCCTAGCACTGACCACCCGCAGAATCTGCTGAGCAGCCACACTCAGCACACCGACCTGTTATTTCACAAATCTTAAAAAAAATGCTGATGAATTTTTTTCTAGCAGCAATGGGAATGTTGATGCCTGTAAATAAGTTTAAGGATGGACACTGTCGCTTTTCTCATAAATTTTTTAACTGTTCTTTATTTATTTACAGTGTATAAGTATTTTATCAATTAGTTCATTGTTCATCTTCAATGTTTGTTCTTTCCATCTTTATTTCACATGCTTCTCTTCTTTTTGTTCTGGTTTTTCTTTGCCTTCATTTGTGGACATTATTATTTTGTAGAAAATCCCTTTTCGCCCTTATTTTAATTGTTCCGGTAGCATGTGGCCATAAAGATAATGATACATCTTCCATTAAACCTTGAAATTTCAAAAATTCACAGATGTTCTATTTAATGAGTCCAAATCGAAAATGTTCAAAACTTTTCTTGTCATTAATAGTTTTGTTGTGCAGATCCTGCTCCTGTTCCTATATAAATATGCAGTAGTTTTGGTTCAGATCTGGTAATCATTCAGGCTGATCTTTAATTGGGAAAGAAATAGTCTCTAGAAATGAGGTATGCAACAGAAATATAAACCTTCCAATTTCCACTAACTATGTTAATTCTGGATATCTTTAACTCTTGGAAATAAAAGAATTCGCTCTGTGAGCTTTTGTTATCATTTCTTGTTCGTTACAACACAAAAAATTTTAACTTACATCAAGCGTGTTGAATTCATCAAAGCAAACCCAACTGCCATCAGCTGCAACTCCAGTAAAGAACTTCCCCATTGATATGTAATCGAGGTCATCGGAGCAGTTGAATACCAGGCAATTCATTGATAAAGAACGAGCGAGATCCTATTTTAGGAAAAGAAAGAAACTTAACTGTCAGTTAACTAACAAACAGGCAATCTTGACAAGATACCTCAATACAAAAGTATATTTAAAATACATATATGTACTGTATAAGCAAAGAAAATCAGAGTATTTAAAAACACCAAGAGAGAATGTCTATTTTGCCAAAAAAAAAAATTAAATACTTGTTTTGTATTAATGACAGCTTTCTCGGATATGAAACTACATATACTACCCCAAAGTTTGAACTTTACAGTTACGTAAGTACCTTGACGGTTTCAGTTTTGCCGGTGCCAGCTGGTCCTTCAGGGGCACCTCCTAAATGTGAGTTGTACGCGGTGACAAGGGCGTGATGGGCGCGAGTAGTGAGCGGAGTGACAACAAGCCGACCTTCAGCGCCAACATACTCCCAGCCCCAGGGAAGCGGACAATAAAGCATTCGGGCTTCAACCTCCCCATCAGCCATATAGTACCTGAAATCAAGACATTATTCCACAGTGAGTGTTTTAGATTCCTTCGCTGTGTCACCTTCATATCAATAAATAACAGCAGTTTTCAAACCTGGATTCTAGGTCACTATTCGCCATAATAGATTCACATCAACCGTGCATTTTATGCCTAGGACAGTCCCTTACGACGCTCCTGATTGGCTGTTGATAAGCCAGTCACAGGGCTGGAAACCAGGGTTGCCGTTTTGAGGAATTTCATCTATTAGTGTGGCTTTCTGGTGACGTCTGGCAACCCTCCGTGGCTTTTCCAACCACATGCCACGGCACTGAAGAATAAAATTCTTCACTTTCCCTTTTTATGTTTTATTATGAAAATAAAGCTATAAAACATATCCTGCTTATTTATACAAATGAATTTCATTTAAATCCTTTCTTTTTCTTCATCAAAATTACTTTATGTTAAGTTAGTGACGTGTAGTTTTCTAACATTACGAAATATATCTCTACATAGAAAATACGCATTCTAACCATTAAATCATAATAACGTTAAAAAATCAGGTGAACCGCATATGGTAACACTGCTAAAAGCCAATGTTGTGAGGAAAAAACGGCATCACTGCTGGAAACTCTCAGTCTCTCTCGAGAGTTCACACAGGAAGGATGTATGTTCCACCTCTCCTGAAAGACGTATACCTCAGGAGAGGTGGAACATAGATCCTACCCATGTGAACTCTCTCGAAAGACTGAGAGTTTCCAGACAATTGGCTTACCAACAGCCAATCAGAAGCGTCGTAGGGGACTGGCCTAGACATCAAATGCACGGTTGATGTGAATCTACTATGGGCATTAATTAGCAGTCATAGTCTTCAGGTTGGATCATTCTAAGTGGCCCTGGATTTCTCTTACCTCCAAGTGAGGATTTCAAAGTAATTTATACTACTTTGGTATATGTTAGTAAAGTCACCTTTTTCTTATTTTCGTTACCTAAATTATCAGAATTATTTTTCTAACTGAATGCAGATGGCAAGGAACACAGAAAAATAATTAGATTGATTTTCCTCTCATTCATGATATCAGGCGATGACTGGAATAGCTGAAAATTTCCATTTTATTTAAGACTTACCTTTGGCCACGCGTATAAAAATAATAATAATAATAATAAAGATCTGGAATCTGCCGTTGTGCAAATCCAAGCCAAAGTTAGATCATTAAACTCGCAAGATTCCATTCAAGGGAATTCTGTTTAGCAACCTAACATCCTCTTTAGCTTGTAGCCTATGAATGTGAGCATGTTACATCATTCATAATCATAATAAATATGTACCCTATGGATATGTACATGGTACAGTATGATGATGGTAATAATAAACAGTCTTTCCTTTTTCTTTAGTGAGAGTTTAGTTATTAACCCCATTTGAAAAGCGGTGTTCAGAAGACCTTCACAATAAATGCTGCACCTGTAATTAACCCATTACATTCAGCCCAGTACCTCTGATATCATCAGTCTTGGGGTAAGAACCCATCACAAAAGGTAGATGGAAATCTGTTACTCTGCCTAACTAGATGCTGAGGTCAAATGAGCTCACCTTAGATGAGATAACCAGGTGAATGCTTCCTCACTGGCAACGCCTTTCCTGATGAGGTCTTTGATGATCTCTCTGCTGTGGACAGCAACCAGCATGAGGGTCGAGAGAGAGTGGCGAGTTGGGCAAGAAGGAAGAGTGGAAGCTAGACTCACTCTACTGCTTCGCCTGCTGCTCGTTTTTCTGCCGGAGGATGGAGGCGTTGTCGGAGTTACCGGAGTGTGTGGAGTGCTCACAGAGTGTCGACTGCTGTCTAAGGTGGTTCTGCGGAGGGCCACCATGATCATTCGTACTTCAGCCTGCAAAAATGGCAGCATCCCTTAAAATTCTTTATCTAATTCACCTTCTCTATGATATCTATCTATTGCACCATGATTTACCATCACAACTCGTTCAATTTAGGAAACATTAACAAGTTATTGAACTAGTGCGCTTGTTCGGCTTGAAGCGTGTTTGTGTTCGTTGTTATGGAAGAGGCGAAAGCGAAATTACGAATAAATTCAATGCCGATGATATATATTTAGCTGTTAAAATTTCTGTTCAGTTTAGGAAATGAGGAAATCTGAGAAAATAAAAGAAAGCACTCAATGATCATAGGTTACATGTAAACTATTCCTCAGGCAAAGGGAAAGTTAGATTTCTATCCGAGATGTAAGAACCTATATATACTTTGGAAAGGTTATTTGTGTTTCGAAAAAATCTGAATTTAAATTTACCTCTACCCTTGTTAAGCACTCCTGAAGGGCCTGTGTCCCTCCTCCAATAGCTTGCTGGACTTCGGCAGTCCAAAAGATGTGTCGAACTGCTAGGGTCACCTTCACGAAAAAGGAAAAAGTATCACTCTTTAGATACATTTACAGTATACTTGATGGATAAGTATCATACATAATGTGAATAAACCGGGTATTCAAGTAATTCAAAGTGAAGGGAAAGAAATTGCAAGAGTTAAGGTTTTTCATATGATATCAATAATACATTATAAATCTATAATGAAGAATTTGTGGTATCTATAATAACGTTATGTTATAATATCCATAACTGTATGTTTGAACATTTCTATAAATTAATATGAAATACTTTTGTATGAAGTACAAAGTAGTATTGCCATGTCCAAGATAAAAAATTGTTCGACATGGTCAAATCTATCTATCTAGGTTCTCAAAGTGGTCGATATCTAGCCCCAGGGGTCGATAGGATCATCCAAGGGGCCTATGAATAGTCAGGGGGTCGATGAATAACTGACGTGTCGGAGAATTAAGTTACATATACTCGTACATCTAAAGTTCCAAACATATTTTCTTATTAGGTGTTACTTTTTCTATCATACTGAATGTTAAGTACTAAACTAATACTACTCTAATTGATTCTGAGTTGTTTTTTCTTTTAATATTAAATGTTAGTTTAGGGGGTCGATAGAAAATTTGAAATTTCATAAGGGGGCCGAGGAGTTAAAAAGTTTGAGAACCCCTGATCTAAGATCTGCTCTGAGATAATTTGATTTTTAATTTAGATGTCATGATTATCAGATTATACGGAAGTAGTAAATAGTTGCAATAGCAAGGATTGGTAACAGAAAGCGCACACCACTCCCAAATCTAAATGTTTTCCTGCAACTAAATTTACCATATAGTCCACACAAGAGCTCCACATTGACATTTTAGCATTCAAGGTTCTAAATTTAGACCTTGTCACTCTGGTTGTTCAAAATTCAAAATATTGAAAATTACATTCTGCTAGTGGTTCTTGATTCGCCTGATCATCAAATTCGAGCATAAATATTCTCTCTTCAAAGATCTTTGGTGAAATGTAAACTTTCTGTATAGAACTCAAAATGGTGAACGGCTTTACCTGAAGAGGCCAAGACGGGAGAAGAGAGTCAACATCGGTCCCTCCGCCTCCCCTCCGGGTCCATTTCTCCACCCCTGACCTGGTCTTGCCCTTGAGAGTATCAGTCACTGCTCCTTGGAACTTTAAAGGGTATACATACAACTAATCAAATGAAAGACAAGATAACAACACAAACAAATGGTGTTTTTACGTTGCATGGAACCAGCGGTTATTCAGCAACGGGACCAACGGCTTTACGTGACTTCCGAACCACGTCGAGAGTGAACTTCTATCACCAGAAATACACATCTCTCACTCCTCAATGGAATGGCCGAGAATCGAACCCGCGACCACCGAGGTGAGAAGCAAACACCAAACCAACCACGCCACTGAGGCGCTCAAATGATCAATGAACATAAAGAAATGTATCAAAATGAAATTTGTCCATATGCTGATATCAAATTCACACAAAAGTCTCTTCTTATTACTGTAGCTACTGCTGTGATTCTTCAACTCATTCGTGTTATTGAAATCAATGTTATTTCTGTAGGAATAAACCGTGCCTTGTCACCAGAAGATGAATATGCTTTTGGAGAAACTATTCCCTTCATACAACCCCTTACTCCAAAGCAGTTCCTACGGCTATATAGTACGCATAGTAAATATCTGTACAAGAATCGTCATGGATTACTGTATCCTCAACTTCCTCTAAGAATAGTCATATCCATAGCTTTATCGTTTTGGCAACACCTATCAAATTTGTTACTCTCCAAGGAAAATATTACTCTATAAAAAGTCATGATTTACAACGGAGTTAACTTGAAAATACAACATTTTTCATCTTTCGCCAAGCACCATCATGCGTCTTCATTTCTTAGTCAACAGACTTCACACTCGCCACTAGTTAAGAGGCCAAAGTCCTTTCACTCCAAACATCCCTGGCTTGCTATGTTTTATTTCACATATTCCTAACTTCATAAATTCGTATCACACTCATTCCCCTTTGGCATCACACCTTAACACCTGCGTGTTTGTCTCTTTTGACAAGCAAACGTGTCCACACGATAACATGCATTCTCAGTGACGTCAGACCCTTTGCTGAGTTCCCAGATCCAGTCTCTGAATCTCTGGAAGTAGGTCTTCACTTTGGATGACTAAATATAATTTATTTAGCATAAACAAAAAGAGAGACGTTAGCGCTAAAAGCACCAGCGACTGCAGCACCTTCGTCTCAAAGAAATCACGAGGTGGATAAGCATTTAGGAGATGAATTAGGATAAATTCCACCACCGCTGTTACCACTAGCCACCTCTACGTGCTCCAAGAACCATCCCTTATAATAACCTTTTAAAACAAACTGCAATCGACTGTCTCTCAACATCTCCCAGATATTTTATAAGCTTGTAATATATTTGATTTTTAGCAAAGAAATTGCAGTTCTTGCTATAATTTAAAATTAAGGTATATATGTATTTTTTGCACAAAGGTAAATCTAATTTATAAATGATGTCCTGTCAAGATAAATCTCTTTAAAGTTCATCATTCTAATTCAACTTACGAGAAAAAGTGTTTGCAATGAGTTTCCAAAAATGAGTAAGAATTAATAAAGGTGAGAGTATGAACTCAAACACAGCTTATTTCATATGTTAGTTCTTTTGAAACAGGAAAATCCTCATCCTTTTTTCCTTGTTTCATCTCTGAAATCTGTCGAACTCTCTCTCACAGCACCCACCCATTCATGCACTTATAATAATTCTGTTATTCCCAAATCATCTTCCTACCTTTCTCAGCCATCCACAGAAACTCCTGTAATCTTGATCATTTGGTTCAATAATGCAATTAGGTAAAATAGATATATAAAGTGTATTATAAATTAGCTCGTGCCATGTACATGATAGCTATTGCAAACGTGACTAGTTGGTGTCTGATCAAGGTAGTAAAGAATGCTGTGTATCGGAGTAGTATCGTATTTATAATCGACATTATTATCAATAATATATATTGGGCATTGCCTTACCTCCAGCAACCAGTGTTCGATGCTGTCCCTGGCGTGTTTAGTCGGAACTTTCTTACCGAGTAGTACTACTTCGCTTTCGATGCTTGAGATGGCATATATGGACTGTTGATCATCCAGATGCAGGGAATGGACGCCATTAAAGCACTTCCTCAAGTGCTTCTCCAGCTGATTAACATCCTTCTCGCACAGGAGAGCTGTCAGCTCCTCGTTTGATAAGAAGTATAGCCTTAAACAAATCAAAGGATATGATATTTTTATAATAAAATTATGTTTTGCTTTATACTTACCAAGTAATTACATAGCTGTAGGTTCCCTACTGCAGTAGACTAAAATTCAAATTTCGCGGTGGTGCTGCCATCCCCAGTGTAGGTGATAGGTAATCACCCACTTCCAGACTCCTGGTATGAGCATACCTCACCTCTCAATTCGATTTTGGCTACAAACTCCACTCTGTGAGGAGGAGGGATGGCTTTGATTATGTAATTGCAATTTTATTATAAAAATATCATTTTTGTCTTAGTGTCTTACCAAGCAATTACATAGCTGATTCCACATTGGATGGTGGAAGGGTGAGGAGAAAATGTCTTTTAATAACATAAGGAATTTCTCAATAAGACAGTAAGTGGTAGCATTAACAACAAACTTGTCACAACTTACCTTGTAAGTGAGTCGCTGCAGGTGAGTACTCCCTCTGATTGGTGCTTGTCTTACTCAGTAGAGAGAGTGGTAGCAAGACCAGGGGTCACCGCTACATCCGTGGGATATTTTTTGAAGCCATGGGTTCCTACCGCTGATTTACCAAAGATCAATAACAAAACTAATGCCCTTGACCTGGGCGAGAACCACATTAAAATTAACAAACAATAAATCGTCACCTACACCAGCCCATAAAAAACCAACACCCTCTGTACTAAAACCGACTGGAGGGTACTCCAGGTACCATGTGCCCCAAGACTTCCTAAGGACTCATACAACCTTGATACAAGGCAAAAATGATGGAGCGGCAGATATCCCCCAATGTTGCCTCTCCTAACACCATGCCAGCAACAGATAAAGGCCCGAGAGAGCTACAATTCTCGAAAACAGTCCCCACTTCCTTTAAGTAATGCGTGGCAAACACTGATTTTGATCTCCAAAATGTTGATTGAAGAAAGGTAACCAAAGACAAGTTATGAAGAAAAGCAAGTAAGGTGGCAACGGCTCTCACTGCATACAGTTTCACTTTCAGAAGAGGAAAGGTTTCCTCTTTGGCTTGAGAGTGAGTGAACCCCCATATCTTCTCTGTCCTGTCATGAGGACTGAATTTGCACCAAATGCCTAGGTCGGCACCAACACCTGTCACTCATCAATCAAATCAGCTGAGTCATGAGTCGAACATCGACTGCGAGGAGTTAAAAAAGCATAACTGCAAGAGTGGTGAGGACTGGAATCCTGCTCTCTAAATCTCTTGACCGTTGCTGGCTAGACATCGTCGACTGTCAAAAACATCTTCAGAGGTCGCAAGGCCGAAAAATTATGCCATCGACGTGATCCAGAAGACGACAAACCGCTGGAACTGGAAGACAACTGGGCACTAAATGATACATCTTTCGAGCGGCGTTCAGTCGAAACCTGAGCTGGCACATGGGCAAATCCCACCAGACTCCCTTGGACCTCCGGTATGTATTCTCCCTAAAGCAGAGGAGTGGGACAGTGACTTTTGTCTAGAAGAACTAGCGGGAGGACAGCCACCTCCTCAGAATGCACTGTACTAACAATTAGTGCATTCACAACACTCACTGATCTTTCCATAAAAGATCTCATAGAAGACCCTAACTCCATCATATTATTGGCAAGGAAATCAAACTTCCTCTCTAACCTTGAGTCAAGGCTGGCAATACTGTCAGTAAAGGTAACACGGGAAGCAGGTACAGGAGTAGAAAGCAAAGGAGTTGGAGGACTTAAGATGGGAGAAATAGTTCGCAAAGGAGGAGAAAAAATAGGAGTAGGAGCCTCAGCCATTCCAGGAGAAGGCGAAGAAGTTATACTAGCCTTACCTTCAGCTCTAAAAGCAGCCTTTCTCTTCCTATCTTTAACTTCTCTCTCAGCATGAGAAATACATATCCTCCATTCATCTTCATCCCATCCCTGACACTCAGGACATGTTAGATCACTATTAAAATCTTGACCCTGACATTCAATGCATTTAGAATGTGAGCCATACATCTCTTTAACTAGCCTCGTTCTACACACTCCAGTGCAAACCCTAACTCCAGATGAATCAGAATCTGACATGACAGCCAAACTGAACCAAATAAACTAAGCTAAATGAAACAAAGCCAACAGATGACGAAAATGTCTGCTTAAAACCACCAATGTTAACCAGGAGCCAGCAAAATACGAATCGAGAGGTGCGATATATTCATACCTGGAGTTTGGAAGTGGGCGGATCCCTGTCACCTACACTAGCAATGCTGCAGTAGGGAACCTACAGCTATGTAATTGCTTGGTGAGACACTAAAACAAAATATAGGATTAATGTATATGTATAGAAAATATATGTGTGTGCACAATTATGTGTAAGTGTAAAGGAGATTGTGTGTGTGTGTGTGTGTGTGTATTACATGAATAGCTTTGTTAAACACATGTGACTTTTTTACTCTCAAAAATATTAAACCACAAATAACCTTAGTATAGAATCCACCCAACCTTGAGAATAAGTTACACCCAGAGAAAATCATAAGTAATAAAGGTATCTGCTATGTTAGGACTCAAGCCTGTGCTTTTAGGTCCTGCATGTCGTAAAATGCGACTATAAGGACAGCTGCTGCCTTGCAGTCTTACTTTTTTAGTAAAAGGCTAGGCCCACAGCCAATAACTGTGGAAACTGCTGCCTTGCAGTCTTACTTTTTAGTAAAAGGTTAGGCCCACTGCCAATAACTGTGGAAAGTGCTGCCTTACAGGTGGACTTTTTAGTCAAAGGCGAGGCCCAACGCCAATAACTGTGGTTGATGACCCCAAGGGCATGCGGTCGTAAAAACCCTATTGTCAAATAAACCATGCCTGATATTGTAAGGAAAGGCGCATCAGGCAACCAACCCCTTAGTGTAGGGATAACGGTGGGTAAGAAGAAGATAACGAGATAATAAAAGTAAGATGAGTTGGATACTGCTGTGCATATGCCTGCCAAATTCAAGATCCATTTAGCAGGAAAATCAGCCTACATGTTTTCACATACATCAAGTGAATCTTCATTAAATTCCTCGGAAAGTTTAAGATCATCGCCATTATCATTTACCTTTTCATATCAGCATTTCCCTTTATGAAATTAAATGTGAAATAAGAGTACTTCTTCCTCTTCCAAAAGGCCAAAATAGTATAAAAAATGTAATGTTGCACCAAATTATCATATAATTTTGATAACAAAACGATATAAGAAAGTTGCTACTTCCAAAATTGAAATAAAAATCAGTGGAAATCACAATTCACTTTTATGATATATTTACCAATATCTTATTCTCAACTCCTAGTTAATACAGACCTTTCAAATCAGGTTAATATTGTTACAGTCTTCACTTTGTGAAAATTCCAAACATATCAGTTGTATCAGTGGAATAAACTTTTGGATTGAATTGAATATGGAATTTAGGCTAAAGACTGAGCACTGGGACATATGAGGTCATTTAGGGCTGAAACGGAAATTGACAGTAAAACGTTTGAAAGGTGTAACAGGAGGAAAACCTTGCAGATGAACTATGAATCAACTGTTAGAAGAAGTTGGAAAATAAGAAGGAAGAAAGAGAATATGAAAGGAGGTACATAAAGGGAATGAAAGGGGTTGCAGCTAAGGGCCAAAGGCACCCTGCAGAGCCCTTAAGCAATGCCTACAGTGCACCACATGAGATGCATTGACGGCACTACCCCCAATGGGGTTAAACTGGAGAAGCTTAATGAACGTAACGGCATGCAGACGACATCTGTATGGATAAGTAGCATACATATGCTAATGTCATGCAGAATAAACTGGAAACGTGAAACATCTGTAACGCACCTGGGGAATACTCGACGTTTATTATCTAGATAAGTATGAACAGCTTTTTGCAGGATGTCGATGTTATTCACACATTCTATGACGCTGGCCAAGACATCAGCATCTATAACTACAGCCAACAGGTGCTCAGCCTGTACCGTCTGTTCCATCACTGCCATCCACTTCTCATGAACCTCCTGGAAAATGAGAATGTCATATCAGTCTTTACAGTTTTCTGTAATGTTGCCTACTTCTGGGTAAGAATGTACTCTAGTAAAGAAGAGAGGTTAAGTCTCGTTAAGCACATCAACTAAGCAAGCATTTGGACAGGAGGGAAATAATGAAAAGACTTGAAGCCCTATCATCCCATGGACCAAAACATCGGAAGCATTTGCTACGAAAAACGGGAAACCGTTGTTTCCTCGATTTCTTTTACTAATTTAGTATTGTACAAAGCAGTATATAGTTTTGAACATTGTACTTCGAAAGTATGTCTTTCATATAATAACTTGAAACATAAGATTCAAGTTCTAATGGCCTAATCGTTTCACTACAGGCAGAACTAACACTCCTGAAGAATCCTACAGTCATCCCTTTCCGTTGACCAGTTACTTACCAAAAACACTTGGTTCTCATCCGGTAACTGTAAAGGCAGGTCAGGTGTAGAGAAGATGGGTGTCATCTCAACCCAGACAGTTTGCACCTGAAAGATAATATTAATGTAAAACGCAATAGTGAAAGATAGGAGAATAAATAGATAAGAGAAAATGACAGATGACGAAAAAAAATTTATCATTTATGTATTGGCTTATTGGTTTAGATTAAGCAGGCCTTATGCCAGCGAAGAGCATTGTCTAAAAGCAGTCCATAAGTGTAGTAAAGAATTAATTAAGAGGAATAAAAAGCCATGGTGTGGACATTTGGCCTCGGTTCAACCTTTCGAGTCAAGATTGGAAATATTACTGTGAATTCAAAGGATTTTACTATACTGTATGCAGTTTGCGATGTTTATGCTTACAGGGAATAAATAACGTTCACTAAAATAAATGCACTACTTACTTATATCTTCACAGATATGAACAATATTAGTGGGTGAGGGAGGATATATAAATAAGTTTATATAACTTTCACACTGTAACTTTCACAATTTTATATGAAAGTTATAGTGTGAAAGTTATGGAGGATTTTCACACTATAACTTTCATAATTTTACATGAATATTTTGGAGGTTTTTCGCACTATAACTTTCATGTAAAATTATGAGTTATAGTGTGAAAGCCACACTATAACTTTCCTAATTTTAAATGAAAGTTACAGTGTGAAAGTTATAGAGGATTTTCACACTATAACTTTCATAATTTTACATGAATATTTTGGAGATTTTTCACACTATAACTTTCATGTAAAATTATGAGATATAGTGTGAAAGCCACACTATAACTTTCATGATTTCATATGAAAGTTACAGTGTGAAAAGCCTCCTCAGTCTTTTGAGTTTCCATCAACGCTTGAATCACGTTAAAGTTCCTAAAGCACAAGACGTAGTATTGCATCATTCATCCGATCCTGGAAATACCGTAACGTACAATTACTAACAGGCGGTCCCCGGGTTACGACGGCTCCGGCTTACGACGTTCCGAGGTTACGACGTTTTTTCTTAAATATTCATTGAAAAATCCGCCCTGGGTTACGAAGCTTGTACGACGCGTCTTAAGAACGAACCCCCGTCGTAACCGGGGACTGCCTGTAGTTCCCTTGTCCTTAGAGGTATTTCATCAGACTTCTGGCCAATTTATTATTAGTTGCTGATAGAGACAATTTTATAGCTATTTGTCATCAATTATTTATAGTTCACTTTTTAATATCCAGGCCTTATGTATAAAATCTTATTATTTAGTATCCAGTAGCTATATACCAGGTGTGGGCAAACTACGGCCGCGGCCCGCAAATATCAATAAATAAATTTGAAAGAGAAAGGTTATTTTGTCTTTCAAATGTGTTTCAAGTGAAGTTCCTACTTTAAAATTCGTGGTGATAAAAATTGTTTTCCAACTGAGTTACTCTGTCTTTCATATAAATGCATTTCATGTGAATCTCCTACAGCACTTTAAAATACTAATTGACAAAAACAAATTGCACTTTTTCTTTAAAAGCCTTTTATTTCGTCTATTTTAAATATTGATTATTTTGCTTAATTTACAACGATGCCCTATAACGTTATGAATTTTTAATATGGCCCTTGCACTGAAAAATTTGTCCAGCCCTGCTATATACAATCTCGTGCGCCCATTTTCTTTTCCATTTCGCGAATAAGCATTCTTCATTGTGGGAACTTGTTATTCACTTTTGTGGCTTCGTTCTTTGGTTCAAAAAAATAATACGAATTATGAGTATTATAACCTCCGTAAACATCATTAAATTTCCCCCTTTACGGAATAAGAAACCAATCTAATCCATCAACTAAAAAAACAAAAACCTCAATAATCCTCTTATCATCCACAAACCTTCATCCAAAGAGTGAGAGCCTCTTGCACCCTCTTCAATACGGCTTCCCATTTCTTCACATCGTCTGTTGAAATGAAGGTGGGTATGGATTAGTGAATTAGCCTTTGAAGACTCATAGGTCATGAAAACTAGAATGTAAATAGATTATGAAATTATTCTATCAAACTATGTACTATATACAGTAACCGCCAAACTGTTCACACTGCAATACATCCATGAAGTTCCGGACGTCTTGGGAAATTCAAATACTATGGTATTTAGCTTATGCTAAGCTACATCATACTTAGCCTAGAATACATAAACATACAGGAAATGAAAACTATATAATTAACAGAAATAATATTATAGTACTGCAGCATAAAATAAGCATGATAAAAAAAAACATTTTACTAGAGATGCACCAGTTACCTCAATTTGTCGAGCAAACGGTCTTACTTCAGTAGGCTGCCAAAAACTTCATATTCAAATGTTGGTACTACATAGTACTGCACCGACGGTAGTAAGAATTTGTTATGGTAATGGCTCCACCATTATACAAGCCATTCACATAGGGCATTTATGTTTGAACCAAACAAAAACTTCTTTCAGTTTTCTTCTGAAGATTGAAAAAGAAACCCACAAAATCACTGTGTATAACGTGTATACTTAGAAGTATTTACACTTTATTTTACTCCACACTCGAGTACTTTCAGGCCCTATCACATCTCTTGAAAATGGGCCACAGATAGGGCCTGAAAGTACTCGAGTATGGAGTAAAATAGTGTAAATACTTCTAAGTAAACACGTTATACACAGTGATTTTGTGGGTTTCTTTTCCAACATTTATGTTTATTGAAATGTAATGAATTCCGTGTCTATCATTGTTTGAATAACTGGCGTGCATGTTCCGGCTAATAATTACAATTAATTCAACTCATCAGTGCAATAAATTACAGCATTAAAGTTGGAAGAATTATAAAAGGGCCTATTCCACCTCAGACACCGAATCCAGTTGTGATTGTTAGAGCAAACTCGTCCACAGCAAAGTACTCTACCGTTCTTTTCATTCCTTCAAATGTAGAGTAGTAAGGGTACTACATGAAATATGTAGGAAGTTTCATACAAAACTAAATAACGAAAGTACCAACATCCTTCTCTTTATCTCTCGTCTCTCATTTACTCTACCCACTGAAGCTAAAAGTGTGGGCATAACGCATGCTCAAACATGGATCCGCTGGAATACCCAAAACACCAGAATTTCCAGAGGTTCAACCGTCTATTCTTCATAAATATTTTTTACATTAACTGACACATTGGCTTTCCTTATCTTACATATGAAATATAGTTTTTAAATATCAACGTTTTCTTTTCCTCCGATGTTTAGTCTCACTGCATTGTTTGATTTTGATTTATATAGATTTTTGGCATTATGCCAAGCACTGGGGCAACTAAGGCCATTCAGCGCTGAAACGGAAATTGACAGTCAAAGGTTTGAAAGGTGTTACAGGAGGAAAACCTCGTAGTTGTACTATGAAACAACTATTAGGAGAGGGTGGACAGTAAGTTGGAAGAAAGAGAATATGAACGGAGGTAAAGTAAAAAGGAATGAAAGTAGTTGCAGCTAGGAGCCGAAGGAATGCTGGAAAGACCCTTAAGTAATGCCTACATTACACCGAATGAGATCCATTGACGGCATTAACCCCCTACGAGGGCTACTGCATGGTAAAGTTAGGTATATCTTAGTTTAACCAGACCACTGAGCTGATTAACAGCTCTCCTAGGGCTGGCCCGAAGGATTAGATATTTTCACGTGGCTAGGAACCATTTGGTTACCTAGCAACGGGACCTACAGCTTATTGTGGGATCCGAACCACATAGCATCGAGAAATGAATTTCTATCACCAGAAATAAATTCCTCTGATTTCGCGTTGGCCGAGCCGAGAATCGAACTCGGACCACCAGATTGGTAGCCGAGCGCTACTGCATGGTAAATAAGTAACAGTTAGCAATATTCCGGCATTGTTGAAACTACTGGACAAGCCTGAAGGGTAGTTCAGTAACAAAGAAACAATCTCACAAGTTAAAGTTTACTCAACAACTGTCTTGTCCTAAGGTGATACTGATGATAAACCTCACTTTCGCCTTACCACCGTGCAACATGTCTGGAGCTGGTAAAAGTTTCAAGGAAGGTATAGCTTACCGTAACAAGAAAAGAGAGGACCATACAATTTTGCTGGTGGCATTGTTTACTAGTCTCTAAATTATGGGGTCTTACTGCAAAACAACAAGAAAGTATAACATTCCCTTTTGGGCAAAGTAATATAAGGCTAAAAAGGCCTACAATACTTATGAAGAGAACAAGACTATGGTTTCTTCTTCGAAGAGATATGACACGCAAGTACTGAAATATAGAGTCCGAGTATAAGTTTAAATACATATAATAATCATTAAGATTATAAGTTTAAAATCGTGTAACAATCCCAAGTCACAACATTTAGCACCACGAGAGAGAGAGAGAGAGAGAGAGAGAAGAGAGAGAGAGAGAGAGAGAGAGACCGATTTGTTGCTAACGCTTAGCATGCATGTTAGTACACAATGTACTTTCTTTTAAAAATTGATGACACAGTTAATATTATTTAGACTGCGTATTCACAAAAGCTGTGGCGTAACATGGCCCAAACAAACTATACAAAATATCAAGCAACCAGGGAAGATGATTTACCTATAATGTCCATTATGTAATCGAATATTTTGGTTTACGATTATATGAAATTTAGGCTGTCAAGCCAAGCACTAGGCCACTTCGGCTATTCAGGAGATGATGTACAGGGACCTAAAGGTGGGAGTGGGACAAAACCCCACTGTTATACAGAGATCTTATAGTTAGAGAGGTCGGACAGCAAGGCTGAAGAAAGAAGCCGAGATGGGAAGAAAATAAAAGGCTAAGAAGTTGGTGCAGCCAGGGTCAGAAAGGACTCTGGAAATAGCCTTTAGTAATGCCTACAGTGCACAGCGTGAGATACACTAATGGCATTACCCCCCTATGAATTGTACTTCAACTTGCACATAGGTACTTCTTAGTGTTGTCCTAAGGTGCGTCCACACGGTCGAACAATGTCTGACGGACAAACATTGTTACCATACCATAGGCGAAGCAGGATGACGTCATAAGCGTTGAAATGGTGGAAGTAGATCTGGCAACAAAACAGTGGTACCAGATGAACTTGTATAACACTGTTTTTACTCTGCTCACAAGACAAAGACTGGCAGACAATTGTTAATTGGTAACACTAGGGATTTCAGCACATTCAGAGCGAAAAACGAAGCACCACATGACTAGAGGATGCAATGCACAGTGTAGCATGTGGTAACATCTAGTGACAATTTGTTTTCGGTAAGCCAAATCTCCTGTAATTCTGTGGAATCAGGACATTACGATATTCCCCAAAATAAATCATATTTTACAATTAACACTACTGTTAAACGTATACTGAACTACATAAGGCAAACACTCAGAATCTCTTGGCTGGTAGTATAAGCTCTACAACTATATTTATTGTGGAACAGCCTCCCAGAGAATGTTGCGTAGTTCAAGCAAAGATGTAATGCATTACTTCCATAATACTATTCTCCTTGCATCATTGATTCATTAATTTTTTTATTTTTTAATAAGGGGATATCTTCTTTCCGTATTCCCTTTTACCCCCTCTTACTTCCTGCTTTTGAACATCACATTCTTTGGAAGTTTAAATTTGAAGTAAATAGTTCCTGTGGGTTTGTTCCAAATGAAAAGGTTTCATCTTCTGATTAATCATAATACTAATAATGTATTGAAGATAAAATAAACCAAGCACATTATCACTTTTTTTTGTTACTAATCATCTGAAAGTTAGAGAATCTTATATGATTAGTCTCCAAAATCACAGATGCAGTCAAAGATTCCTACCAACGAACGGTCCAACAAAAGGTGAGTTCTTGATGGTGTGTGTTGTGATGAGATGGTCCTCCACTAATTCCCTGGCTTCATCCAGTCCTGCCAGAATGTCCACTTCCACTTCTCTATGGTAAGCAGTACAGATAGGAATATTATCACTTTGTAGATGTATACAAATATCTCCTGTTTCTATTACAAATCACCATATAAATAAATATATATTATTTTCCAACATCAAGCCATCTCCCCAACGATCAAACAATACAACAGTTTTTACCACATTCGTGCTCTAACTACTGGGTCATCAATAAACTTATTGTGAGGTAAAAACTTCCGCATCATTAGCTATTTGATACACCTACAGAAAAAGCTCACTCGTATCGCATGGAACTCCACTATATATACATTCATTACACCATTCACCTGTGCCTTGCATATATTCATCTTCTTGAATCTAAAACCCTTTCCTTTCCAATAACACTCTGCTATCATTCTTACTTCACCAATTGCTACCATCTCCCAATTGCTCCAGCATACTTATATGAATCAACCATTTTCATTCTTCTACCATTCTTATTAATATTCATTACTAAATCTGACCTCAGTTAATCTTATATATTCGTAAAAACCTACTGAGGGAGACCTAACATTCTATGTGCACGAACAAAATGTATTTGCTTGTTTATGTGGAAGTTTTCTATTTGTCTAGTGCCATAAAATAGGTGATTTCCTGCATCATATTGCACCAGTTTCTGGTTATCGGCGACGATGATAGAGTTATGGCACCGATACATACAAAACAGAGATGGCATGAACTGGTTATAGGCGCCAAAATCCAGTTATCGGCGCCATAAGCATTATAAATATCCGAGTTTCAGTTGATGGCGATTTTGGCTTATCATCAAGCCCATCAAAACAGAACCCCCACAAATAACTGTGGACTGCCTACATATATATATATATATATATATATATATATATATATATATATATATATATATATATATATATATATATATTTGTGTGTGTGTATGTATATGTACATATACATACATATAAATAATATTTATATATAGTGCATATATATATTATATATATTTGTATATGTATGCATATATATATATATGTATGTGTGTGTATAAAATACTTAAACATAATAAACTTATATAATCCAGTCAACACTATATCATATCAACTGAAAACACCAACCCTAACAGATATTTTATTACTTAATGAATCATGTCAATTAAAAAATAGCACTGTGCATCAAATCCAGAAAGTTTAGCAGAAGACTGAATGCATATTTATTAAAAAGTGGAACATGAAAAAGTTGAAAAGTCTATTTATATCTTTACGGGTGAGGTGCCTTAACAAGATGAGTGGTCTGCCAAGCATGTCTCATGTTGGCCAAGGAGAGCTCCAGACTGTATTCCCTTGATGCACCACAGCTGACTACTTCAAACTCTTTCAACAAACCACCCAGCTCCATCTGCACAACTTTTCGTAAACTGTTAAACAGTAAGAAATAAGTGAAAAATTCCATTAGGCAGGATTCAATTATGTGAATATTTCAGGATGATTTTTTTTTATTGCTTTCAGCAATAAATGACGAATGGAACTTCCTTATGCGTAGATATATATCTTTAAAAAGTGGAGACACTGATCATCTTGACGAAAAAATGCTTGATAATTCATATTTGTACTGCAACTCAATTGACACCTAGAGAAGACAGGAAGCCCTACCTTGTTCCAGCATTGGGTGTGATGTCAAAGCCAGCAGCTTTGTTAAGGCTCTCCCAGTGTCTCGCTCTCAGTCCCTTGTTGCACAAAACGGCAACGAGAGGCAAGTGCTCCTTGAAGTCTTTGATCTGCTGCATCGCAAGAGCGCAGACCCTCAAGGGACCGGGCAAGTTGTCAGGATTTGGATCATCCAAGTTCATGCGGGCCTTTCGAGGATCACCGTCGAGTGCCTGCTGCTTGAACTTGGTCTTGAAAGCTTTGCGAAGGCGGAACAATTCCCTGCCAAAGAGAATTCATCAAGCAAAAAAGAGATTTTCATCTGAGAACCTAACTACATCGAAGTCGGGTTAAATGAAATTTCTTTTAAAATTTAGTCAATGGAAGTGTGAAACGATTGTGTCAAGCATTTTGTAAACTAGTATTCTTGCATCAGTATGTTCCTAACAGGTTGAAAAACAGGGCAGTTAGACTCATTCATTTTCTACAATTTCAAAATCTTGTATATTTAATATTTCAAGCATCACGTTTTTTTTACATAAAGATGACAAACTTACTCCAAACAGTATATCCTAATTTTTGGCTAGATGGTATTCAGAGAATAGATTAAATATTGTTGTCACATTTTCATTACATAGGTCCTTAACTAGATTTGGTTTATGTTTAGAGGTTTTACACCATTTCTAATGGAAATATATGCTCGATATGATTAATTTCTATAGAATAGACTAACTCCATTTTTATGCCATGGAATGTACGAGTATCACCGCCATATCTTGAACTTCATCCAAAAGCAAATTTATATGTAGTGAAAGGTTTATCTTGTAAGAAAAAAAGAATGTCAGTAAAGAAGATGCCTTTTAAGTCAGTGATGTTTAGATTACCATTAAAAAGTCACCAAGCTTTGCAAATTCTTTATAATGCGATAAGATAGATTTCCAAGGGTATAGCAAAAAAAATTTCGAAGCAAAGAGAAATTTAAATTTATCATAAGATATAATCGAATGGAACAGATTGGGCAGAATGGAGGTAAAAACGCGCCAAGCTGCAAAGACAAACGTAGCATTTCATCATTCTGGGAAGAAGGAAGGTTAAATTAGATAATGACAATTTTATATAAAAGACAAAAATGCAGTATTTAGAGGTCTAATTAACCACTGATAAACTCATTATCATTCTGAGGAAAGTTTTAAGTACACATATTTGGATCCAAGTCTTTTATAACATTCCTTCAAGCGGTAAGTCCATTCCTACCATGGGAGTTACCCTCATTCCTTTTTTTTCCTCTCACTTTCCCATTTCCAGTCCGGCCAGGATTAGTACGGACATTAAGCTGTATGTTCCATAAGCCTCTTTAAAAAAAGGGGTAATAACTTTTGGATAATAAATTTAATGGATTCTCACTGAATTTACAGATACTGCGCGAATGAATTCTTGACATACTCACTACTATTACAAGAACAGCAATGAACTGAAAAGCTTGCTAAGCAAATCAAGTTTCATTATAACATTACCCCAGCCTCTCTTCACCACATTTATTTTGATTAACTCCGCTTCAAAGTGTTGCATCTCATTACGAAATTACTCATTGAGCCATTGTTTCAAAATAGAAAATATATATGAATCAAGATGAGAGTCATTAGAAATGTCATTTACTAAGTATTCATTTTTAGGGAGTTAAATTAGATCGTGGGTTGCGTTAGTCCTAATCAATGTTTGGATTTACAAACCCATTATCCATAAATGGCCTTTTACAAAGCAGAACCCATTCAGGCACAGGAAGCAAGCCATGTCAAAGTAAGATCCCAATGCACATTTCCAGCCAAATCATCCAGTCCACAAAGTGGCCCTGTTTTCACTCATCTGTGTACCTGTTCAAAAAGCTAATAAGATTTCTCCTTTCTTTCAGCACATTACAGTTTTGTGCCAATGATGAGTGTGGTGTGATCTTTGTGACGTCATATTTTTCATTTGAAAATTATGCTTCAACATATTTTTGTGGATAAGTGCAGTAAGTTCTGCCACAAATGACCATTTGTGGCACCCTGTATGTGCAGTCCAAGTGTGCAACCTTAACTTTCCTTATAAGGTTTGCAAAGATTGGTATTTACAAAGTATTTATATTTCAAGAAAATTACATATTTATGATAAAATAAAAGTTCATATATACTTACCCAGTAATTATTTAGCTAACAATTTCTTGCCTCGGCAACTTGAAAATTTAAAAAAATCGCAGGTAACTCTTCACTGATCTAGTGCAGGTGACCAGTCCCGCCCACTACTAGGAATACTAAGAATTACTAGCAGGCAACTCATTCTGCCTATGTCGTATGTCAATCAGCGGGGAGGAGGGAGGGCTCCATCTGTAATTACTGCTTACTAGCAAACTTACCCATCTATGATGGGTGATAAAATACGGGTGCAGAAGTGAAAAATTTATATGTACTATTTGTTCAGCAATATTAAAATAAGGGCGATTACATGAATAGTCTCTCTCTCTCTCTCTCTCTCTCATAATGTAATTCAAAGGACGATCACTGAGCGCAGAGAAATTCTTATTCATTGTTGTTTCCCCTCTTTTAATGATACCTCTCTCTCTCTCTCTCTCTCGTCTCTCTCTCTCTCTCTCTCTCTCTCTCTCTCTCTCAATGTAAGTCAAGTAACGAAGACGGTGATGGGATTATCGGATTATTTAGCTCTCAAATCACAAATTATCTCCTCTCTCTTTCTCTCTCTCATTTTTCGATAGCAGGATAAAATTATAAAATTGTAGTACATTAATGTCGTTAAATGGCTCTCTCTCTCTCTCTCTCTCTCTCTCTCTCTCTCTCTCTCTCTCTCTCTCTGTCGGTGACTTTCATTTAACGGAACAGGGATCTTGATTGGTTCGTTTCTTTGTCAATTACTTTGCACAGTGATACAAATAATAAAGTATCTTTCTTTTCATTATGTTACTGCAAAGACGTAACTTGTATGTCAGTGCTTTATGGCTACTGATAAATGCTCTTATGATCCTGTGTCTTCCAAAAAAGAGTAGAAAGTTGGAACTTGTCAGTTTCTTTTTTATTATGTCCATTGGCAGGATCGAAATTCCGAAGCAACATTACCGAGCAGTACTTCTTCAACATTATTTTGTGCACTGGCAGTCCCGATGGATTTAAGTTATTTAAAAAATCTTGCGGATATTGATGATAATTTTCATCTTCTATTGTGACCGAGCTGAAATATTCGCGACTTTCTCCGGGGAAGTTGTACAGAAATTATGTATGAAAAATCGTAAAGTAACTAAGTCTACGGGAATAACCAGCCTCGTTTCACGGCCAGAAACAGCTCCGTTTCAGGGAATCCCTTCTCACCCCCACCCCCTACAAAGGAGGGGGGTAGGTTGGATGAAACCCCATTACAAACCATCTTAGGGGTCCCCACCATTACCCTGCCAAGTTTCATGCCCATCTGACCAGCCGTTTGGCCGTGATTGAATGACAGACAGACAGACAGACAGACAGACAGACAGACAGACAGACAGACAGACAGACAGACAGACAGACAGACATTACGCCCATTATAGTATGATGATGTATATGTGAAATTTTATTTTATCATAAAAAGTAATTTTTATATAAATAACTTACTTTCTCACTTGTTCCTACACAGGTGTTGCCAAAACCATCAATTTATCTCAAAATCTCCATTCCTATTGGCCACAATAAGTCATTTCTCATGCTTATTCTTCTGCATTCAGAAAGGACCTCATTATGTTCGTAATTAGGGCTTGTGGGATTTGCGCCCTTTCCTTCTCTCTGGCCTTCAAGTATCATTTGGAGCTTTCTGCCATCCTTTGCTAAGTATTCATCTTCAGTTCCAAACCCATTACTAGTGCCAGTTATCTGGAGTATACCTCTCTCACAAAGCCATCAATTATGGAAACTCTCCTTGCCTGGAAGTTTTTTTACCAGACTACCTCACCATCTCTTTTCAGATGGAGACTGCCACAAGAAACGAAAAAAAGTGGCACGTCATCATGGGCTGGGGAAAAAAGTGGGGGACATGTCCATCGGAAACTCTCTTTAAAAAACTTTGCTTTGTGTGCATTTGGATGCGTTCCGCGCAGTCAAAGGCTATCTATGATTAAAGGATTTGAATGAAAACTTGTTTTATTGTAAAACCATAGTATATTATATATACTAGCAGAATAAAAGGAAAGAAAATCTCAAATGTATAACACTCATTTTGATGCAAAATGTCGTGGCATGCATGGAATAAGACAGACCACAAAAGGAGGAAAATTAGGAAGATGTTCAGTAAATCATTTGAAATGTCTGAAGCTGTCATATATATATATATATACTGTAACGGCCAATACTGTGTCGTGTAGATGTGACCTCAGCAGAAAGACGCATGATCTTAGTGTATAAAAATATGAGAACAGGCTTAAAATGCCTTATTAAAAAATAAGCAAAAATATCCAGAAAAACCACAGTAACAAAAGCATCTAATCAAAAATACCGCTCGGTGTCGTCTGGCGAGAAGTGATCACTGGAATAAATCAGAGGAGTTGAAAATTCACAATTATTTTCCGAAGGTCAAATCACGACAATCACAAGACTAGACTCACTATTTTCTAGATGGAGGCTATGTGCTAAATCTACACTATCAAAAGTGAATGTTGCTACAGTTAGTATATATATCTATGGGAAAGTTCAGTTATAAATAGAGATGAAGTAGCTCACAATCAGTAAAAACTATTATCTATTTTTATCTTTTGACAAGACTAGGATATATCTGGGGGTGGAAAAATAAGCCAGGAAGATGAAGGATACACCGAAGAATGGCCTTGCTATGAGTGATCTTGGTTACTTCATCAATAGCACATGAAGAAAGTCACTACTTTTAATCTATGTAGGGTTATGGGAAATAAAGTAGCGTGTTTTTTATTAGGGTTAGGACAGACAAATAGATTGATTAACTAATATTCTATGACTTATAATCACGATACTGCTGTTGGGGGGGCGGGGAGGATAACTTCCATAACTTTTGGTTTTAATAAGCATTATGATTACTAGTAGTGTACCTCAGAATCAGATTATATGAAAAATTGAAGGAAATGAATAATATTAAAAATAACTATGAACAATCATTTTCTTGCTTTTAGTTGGTACACGATGAAATTTTATAGTCCTAAGTTATGAACACTTTTAGAAAAAAAAATATATTACAGTTTGATAACAAAAAGCAAATGGAATCTGAAAAAACGAAACTTGTAATATTAATCTAGAAAAATTACTTCCTGTATTACCTCTCAGAAATAATACCCTGATATCATAACAGCAAAAAGAAATGTGATTTGAGACACTTTATGTTTTATATGACAATACAGATAATTAAGAATAACTGTAATAGCAATGGTTTAAACTACTGTATTATCAAAATTTTTAACAACCGAGCATTAAACAATATTTCTGTCACCATAAAAACAACTCATATCTTCTCTATAGACAAATTATGAAAAGTACCAACGGCTTACTTTAATTAAAGAATAATTTAAATGTGACTTTTTATAATAGAATACAGTTTTATATATACTTAACAAATAATTACATAGCTATTATTTCTACTTACACAACAGATCAAAATTTTAAAATTGTGGTAGCGCTCTTTTGTTTTTGGTGTAAGTAATCAGCCCCACCTACTTTCGAGGAAGAACAGCTGCACAGCTAAAGAGCTCAATTTGTTTGAGCCTTATGTCAATGAGAGGGGAGGAGGGAGGGCTCTAATCATATAATTATTTGGTAAGTATATATAATACTTTATCTTATTATAAAAATGTCATTTTTATATAAGTAACTTACCAAATAATTACAGAATTGAATCCCACACTGATAGCCGGTGGGATACATGGACGTAAACTATAGTAAAAAAAACCCAGATATGGAGATGAAATTGACTTAGAAAATTTAGCTAGCATCGTGAAATGCTTGCTGTAACCCCACCTGGTGAGGGAGCTGCAGTAGACAGATACTGCCCCTGATCTAAGCTCCTCTTGACCTGTAGTGGCGAGGTGGTCTGGCCAAAAGTTTCCCCCACTTTACCGGGCGCTTTGCAGCATTGGAGTAAATCGCATGTTGCCAAAGCTTACAATCCAAAATAAATAGATAATAATAATATATATATATATATATATATATATATATATATATATATATATATATATATATATATACATTAATATCTTTCTTGTGTGTCCCTGCCCTGGACACAGTACAACAACAAAAGATAATCACGCCTACACCACACAAAAATAATCTAACCCAACTAAAAAAATAACTGGTGGGTACTCTGGGTACACAGTACCCCCAGTTTCCCAAGAAAACTCAACAATGCTTAATCAAGGAGACGAGATAAGAGGAAATAGTTAGCATAACTCCCATCCTTCCTCCACCAATGCCATGCCAGCCGTGGAGAATGGTCCTAACGTACAGCATTTATCATATACAGTTCACCCCTGCTATTTGCGGACTCACAATTCGCTGATTCTCCTATTTGCCGATTTTCTATGCTCTTCGCGGATTCCGTTATTTGCCGATTTGCTATGCTCTTCGCTGCTTCCGTTATTTGCCGATTTTCTATGCTCTTCGCGGATTCCGTTATTTGCCGTTTTCTATGCTCTTCGCGGATTCCGTTATTTGCCGATTTTCTATGGCCCGTATATACCCATTATTCACAGGAAATTCTCCTATTTGCAGTATTTTTCACTGAGAGATATTCCCAAATTGCTGTATTTTCATATTTTCGTGACTCAATGCACTTTTTGTGATAAAACTGTCTGCTATGCATTACCTTCGAGACATAGAAGCAACACTACAATGGGACCCCCATACTCATAGGGGATGGGTACCACACCCCCGTGAAGAATTTAACCTTTCTAAAAACCCTTAGAACTGCCTGTTTTGATCGTTAAAACACAAAAAAACTCTAGAAATGCTTATACAGTAAACCAAGGCTTAGAACTTAAAAATTAAAAAATGTTATTGTTATAATACAATTGAGTTTGTTCATACTTACCTGGCAGATATATATATAGCTGTATTTTCTGACGTCCGACAGAATTTCAAAACTCGCGGCACACGTAGTGGGCGGCCAGGTGGTAGTACCCATTCCCGCCGCTGGGAGGCGGATATCAGGAACCATTCCCATTTTCTATTCATATTTTATTCATGACCCTTGTCTCCTGAGGGGAGGAGGGTGGGCACTCTAATTATATATATCTGCCAGGTAAGTATGAACAAACTTAATTGTATTATAACGATAACATTTTGTTCATGAAACTTACCTGTCAGATATATATATAGCTGAATCCCACCTTCGGATGGTGGGAAGAGACAGAATAGGATTTTTTAGGAAACTTAAATTAAGTAAATGATGTACTTCTTGGTTCCTTACCTGTTAGCAAAGTAGACTCTGTGATTACTGTCACTTAAGCCTGCTTCTGCTTTTATCAGAGTTGCCAGCCAGGTGTAGACCTGTAGTGCTGGTGCACTCTGGATGCTCTGTCAACGGGGACGTGACCTCAACGTGACAAGACCATCGAGCCAAACATATGGGAGTAACACAGCAACCGACCACCACCTGACCAACTAACCAAAAAACCCCTGACAGTTAAACTAAAGAATGGGAGATTTCCACAGAAGATCTCACCATCAACCAAAAACACAACAATAAAACTAACCTAAACTAAGCTAAGGGATAGGAAGAGAGCTACCTTCAGCCCCCAAAACTGTGTCTGCCGAAATGTATGGCCCCAAAGAACTACAGTTCTCGTAAATCGTTCTCACATCCCGGAGGTAAGGTGAGGCGAATACGGAATTGCTCCTCCAAAAGGTGCTATCAAGGATATCTTTGATAGACATATTCCTTTGGAAGGCAAGAGAAGTAGCTACGGCTCTGACTTCGTGAGCTTTCACTTTAAAGAGGCTCAAATCAGTCTTCTGGCAAGATGAATGAGCCTCTTTAATGACGTCCCTCAAAAAGAAAGCCACAGCATTCTTTGACAATGGCAAATCTGGTCTTTTCACCGAGCACCAGAGATTACCTGAGGGACCTCTTATCTCTTTAGTTCTATGAACATAGAACTTGAGAGCCCTGACAGGGCACAGGGCTCTCTCTGGTTCTTGACCCACGAGACCCGACATACCTTTGATCTCAAAGCTCTTGGGCCAAGGATTAGACAGGTTCTCATTTTTAGCCAAGAAAGTTGGGCTCAACGAGCAGACAGCGTTGTCCCCCTTGAAGCCCACTAGGCTACTGAACGCTTGGATTTCACTAACTCTCTTCGCCGTCGCCAGAGAAGTTAGGAAAAGCGCTTTCTTCGTCAAGTCCCGTAGAGAAGCTTCGTGGAGAGGCTCAAAGGGACTTAACATTAGATGTTTAAGAACCACATCGAGATTCCATGAGGGTGGTCTTGCCTGAGGAATCTTGGAGGTTTCGAACGACCTTAAGAGATCGTGAGAGATCCTTGTTGTCAGAGAGGTCCAGTCCTCTGTGTCGAAAAACGGCCGACAACATACTCCTATAACCCTTAATTGTAGGGACTGCCAATTTCTGCACATTTCTTCTTAAGTAGAGCAAGAAATCTGCTATCTGGTTCACAGAGGTCGTGGAAGAGGAAATTCCTTCCTTTTTGCACCATGCCCTGAAGGAGGCCCACTTTGATTGGTAGACAGCTCTTGAAGAGGCTCTTCTAGCATTAGCGATTGCTCTCGCAGCTGCTTTCGAAAAGCCTCTCGCTCTGGCCAACTTTTCGATAGTCTGAACGCAGTCAGAGCCAGAGCGGAGAGGTTTTGGTGATACCTTTTGAAGTGAGGCTGTTTGAGTAGATCTCTCCTCCAGGGCAACGTTCTTGGGAAGTCCACAAGGAAAGTCATGACCTCTGTGAACCATTCTCTTGCTGGCCACATCGGGGCAATCAGAGTCAACCTTGTCCCTTCTGAAGCTGCGAACTTCCTCATGACTTCCCCCATGATCTTGAATGGGGGAAAGGCGTAAAGATCTAGGTCTGTCCAGCTCCAGAGCAACGCATCCACCGCAATTGCTCCTGGATCCAGGACCGGGGAGCAATACAGAGGAAGCCTCTTCGTCCTCGACGTAGCGAACAGGTCGACTAGAGGACGTCCCCACAGTCTCCATAATTGCTGACAGACTTCCTGGTGCAAGGTCCACTCTGTTGGCAGAATTTGATTTCGACGACTGAGAAGGTCCGCCCTGACATTCTGTACCCCTGCCACGAATCTCGTCAGGATCTTGATCTGCCTTACGTCTGCCCATAGCAGAACTTCCCTTGCAAGGAGAAAAAGGGATCGGGAGTGAGTTCCTCCCTGATTCTTCAGATATGCAAGGGCTGTGGTACTGTCCGAGTTGACTTGAATGACCTTGCCTGACACTTTGCCTTCGAAGAACTGCAGCGACAGGAAGATCGCTGCCAGTTCCTTCACACTGATGTGCCAGGCTACCTGTTCCCCTCTCCAGGAGCCTGACACTTCCTCCCCTCCTAGTGTTGCTCCCCAACCGGAAATGGAAGCGTCTGAGAACAACACTAGG
Organism: Macrobrachium nipponense; assembly: GCF_015104395.2. Lineage (NCBI taxonomy): Eukaryota > Metazoa > Arthropoda > Malacostraca > Decapoda > Palaemonidae > Macrobrachium > Macrobrachium nipponense. Next base: position 70,865,433 of record NC_087217.1, on the reverse strand, counting down.
TCGGGGCTCAGAAGATTTAGGGATAAACCCTCTTGCAACTTCTGAGGGTCGAGCCACCATCTTAAGTGGTCTTTCACTGGGTTTGAAATCCTTAGGATCGCATTCAGGTCCTCCTTGGCTTTCCATTCTTCCGCAAGGAAAAATTGAAGAGGCCTGAGGTGCAGTCTTCCCAAGGAGACAAACTTTTCCAGCGAGGAAATGGTGCCCAGCAGACTCATCCATTCCCTCGCTGAGCAAGTCTCTCTCCCTAGGAAGGCTGAGACTTTCTCTAAGCCTAGCTGCTGACGTTCCTGGGATGGAAACGCCCGAAAAGCCACTGAATCCATCTGAATCCCCAGATACACGATGGACTGTGTCGGGGTCAGATGTGACTTTTTGGAGTTGACTAAAAGGCCCAGGGACTTTGCTAGGGCTAACGTTGATTGAAGGTCCTCCAGACATTTTCTTCTCGACGACGCTCTGATCAGCCAATCGTCGAGGTAGAGGGATATCCTGATCCCTGAAGAATACAGCCACCTCGCTACATTCCTCATTATTACTGTAAAAACCATTGGGGCCGAGCTGAGACCGAAACAAAGGGCTCTGAATTGCCAAACCCTGTTGCCTAAGACGAATCTCAGGTACTTCCTTGAAAGAGGGTGGACGGGGACGTGAAAGTACGCGTCCTGCAGGTCTAGAGACACCATCCAGTTGCCAGGTCTCAAGGCTCCTAGCACTGACTGAGGCGTCTCCATCTTGAACTTGTTTTTCTCCACAAAAAGATTGAGCCTGCTCACATCCAGGACTGGGCGCCAACCCGACGACTGCTTCGGCACCAGGAAAATCCTGTTGACTCCAGGTCCACGACTTGCTCCACCGCTCTTTTTTCGACCATCTGGTCTAAAAGATCGAAAAGGATGCTTTTCTTCTCTCCCTGATAAGTCGGAGAGAGGTCTCTGGGAGTTGATGTTAAAGGAGGAGGATGTAAAAAGGGGATCTTGTACCCTTGCTCTACGATCTTGAGAGTCCAAGGGTCCGCCCCTCTCTGCCTCCAAGCCTCCGCAAAGAACTTCAGTCTGGCCCCGACTGGCGTCTGAAGGACAAGATCTTCATTTGGTAGATTTTGGCTTAAATGAAGCTCTTCCTCTTGAAAAACCTCTCCCTCGAGGAGCTGCTCTCGGGGGGGAGGGGGGTGCCCCACGAAAGGGTTTGACTTTCTTCGGGGGTCTCACGAACGAAGATGTAGAAGGAACTGCTGGGCGCCTTGAAGACTGTGCCAAGAGGTCCTGGGTCGCCTTCTCCTGCAAACTAGTCGCAAGATCTTTCACCATAGCCTGGGGGAAGAGATGGTCCGAAAGAGGCGAAAAGAGCAATTCCGCTTTCTGAGCGGGAGAAACCGACTTAGCGGTAAAATTACATAGAAGAGCTCTTTTCTTCAGGAAAGCTGTTCCAAAATGAGAAAACAGCTCTTCCGAACCATCCCTGACGGCCTTGTCCATACACGACAACACGCTGGACAGCTCCCCCAGACTGAGAGAATCAGGGCTTCTAGACTGAAGGTCCAAAACTCCCAAGCACCAGTCTAAGAAATTGAAGACTCCCAAAGTGCGCAGCAGTCCTTTCAAGTGGTGGTCCGTCTCCACAGGAGTCCAGGACACCTTTGCAGATGATAAGAGGGACCTCCTCTGAGCGTCCACTAAACTGGAGAAGTCCCCAAGAGCGGACGAAGGAACCTTCACCCCCACGTCCTCCTTTGGTTTCATACCAAATGCCTCCTTTCCCGGAGAGTCTAGAGGGAGGAAGGGCGAAAGTGGTCTTGCCCTGGTCCTTCCTTCGAGACATAAAGTCTTGGAGCTTCTTGAAAGCCCTCTTGGTTGAAAGCGACGTCTTCATCTCGACAAACTCAGGAGTCTTGACTGACTTAGAAGACGAAAGTTGAGAGGGAGGAGACCTAGGGGCTGCCGGCTGAAACTTATCCCCGAAGGACGAACGTAACAGCCGCACAAGAACCTTATATTCTGAGACAGCCGAAGCTACAGGAGGTTCCTCTTCGACTGAACTCGCTGGACTACTATGTTCTCCTTCTTCTCTAAGAGGAACTGGAGAACGTCCATCCGGAGAGGGAGTACGTCCAGCAGGCTTAGGTCTAAACAAAGACTTCCGCTGATTGGAAGTTACCGCTTCAGGCACGGACTCGTCCTTACGACGATCCTTAAGACTTGTTGAAGGACGGACATCTTGTGAACGTTGAGCGTCCTTTGAAACGACAGGGACTGTCTTACTATTAGACACGTCCCTACGAGAGGAAGCACGAGCTTCCTGACGAGAGGCGCCAAAAGCGTCCTGCTTAGCAAGGCAAGCGTCCTGCTGAGCGTCCTCAAAAGCGTCCTGCTTTTCAAAAGCGTCCTGCCTCGTCCGAAAAGCATCCTGCTTTGAACGGAGAGCGTCCTGCCGAGAGTCCTCAAAAGCGTCCTGCTTCGCGTAGCAAGCGTCCTGTCGAAAGCGCAAAGCGTCCTGCTGAGCGTAAGATCTACCCGGAGAACGAGAACGGTGACGATCCGGAGGAGGAGAGAGAGACGAACGAGATGAGAGAGAAGGAGACTGCTTCGTCCTCTTGACGGGCAGCCTGACGTCCTTTCTCCGCTTAGGCTCGACTGCTGCTGGGCGAGTCCTTTGAGCCATGAGAGACGAAATCTGGTCCTGAAGGGACAAAAGGATTTTCTTCGTAGGTGACGAAGAAGAAGGAGCAGGACTGACCCTGTGAGAAGGCGAGGGGCGAGGGGACGCCTCCTTCCTTCTCACAGGTACAGCTACCTGCATCTCAGGGGAACACGCCTGTGCGCGCAACCCAGCGTCCTCGTCGGTTGAGACTCTACCTCTCTTCTGAGGAGGAAAAGCGTCATACGCGTCCTCTGAAGAAAGCGGTGATATAGGACGTGAAGCGTCCTCAAAACGAAAAGTCCTTTTCAGTGGACGAGAGTCTCTCCGAGCGCTCCACCCCTTGCGCGGGGAGGACGCTTCGGAGGACGAAAAGCAATCCTTCAGGACGCGCGCCCGTGCGCGCTCCTTGGCAGCCTGGGACTTAGCAACAAGGCCTGCCGAAGGGACGCCAGATCGGTGGGGAGCCCCTGTAACCCTCTTGCGGCTTTCGACATACCCACTCCCTGAGTCCTGGGAGCCCGATAGAGGTCTAGGCCTAGAGGCATTATGGGGCACGATCACAAACATTCACAGGGCCAGTTTCTAAGGCCAACACTTTAGATTCAAGAGCGCGAATAGACTCGAGAATCAGAGAAAGGGCATTACCTTCTCCAGACACAGCAATAGGGCCCGAAGGCAACAACACAGGATTAGGTTGAACAAAATCTACCGGTGTTAGAGGAGGAGAAATATTACATTCCTTACCTTTTGTAGAACTGCTCTTGGAGGAAGACCTCCTGACTCTATCACGCTCCAATTTACGCCGATAGGTCTCACATCTTCCATTTATCATCTGACAAATCCCTGCATTCATTGCACCGATCATCAACCAAGCAAACATGCCCCCTCCATTCCATACAAACTGTGTGAGGATCAACTGAAGGTTTAAGAAGCCTCACCTTACATTCACTCCTCACACACACTCTGAAACTCCCTGTACTTGATCCCGACATCATGTACACAGAAAAGCCAATCCAAAATCAAAAACCAATCCACTATTACGCGTGCCAATCCAACAATCCAGAGTCGATACCAAAAGTCAATCCAGATAATTTAAAGCGAGATAATCCAAAAATCCTAGACGGAGGTACTGCAAACAGTTGTTTCCAGCACCGGCGACAGAAAAAATATGAATAGAAAATGGGAATGGTTCCTGATATCCGCCTCCCAGCGGCGCGAATGGGTACTACCACCTGGCCGCCCACTACGTGTGCCGCGAGTTTTGAAATTCTGTCGGACGTCAGAAAATACAGCTATATATATATCTGACAGGTAAGTTTCATGAACAAAATATGCATTTAGTCACAAAAATTATATGCAAATGCAGTATTTTGTGCTAGTTACCTGCACCAAAAACAAAAGAGCACTTCTGCGATGTTCAAATTTTGAGCTGCTGGGTAAGTAGCTATGTAATTATTTGGTAAGTTACATATAAAAGAAAAACGGTTCTTTGGTAAGCTCATTGCTGTTTAAAGAATCTGAGTTCCTAAGATTCTATATGTCAGTTTGCCAATGGGAGACAATACTTTCCAGCATACGGTCTGTTCTCTGATTGTAAGTCGAATCGAAAATTACCAGAAGAGCTTTCACTGAAGAGGTCTCATATTGAATAATGCAGTGTGACAAAAACTTTGAATTCTACTATAAATTATACCCCTATAGAGAGTATGTGTCAGTCTTGTTCTGGTAAACTAATTTTGGCTGGATTGCCATAAAATACATCTTTCCTGTAAGCTGGTTACGGTGGATCAAACATGTGAAGGAAACAATACTACAGTATATGTAGTATAGTATAAATGAGAAACATTATGTTAAAACTAGACTTAGGCATCACTGACATATGAAACTTGTTATATTTTTAACTCTCTCTCTCTCTCTCTCTCTCTCTCTCTCTCTCTCTCTCTCTCTCTCTCTCTCTCTCTCTCTCCCAAATGAATCATTTTAAGCACAAAATTTGTCTTGGCTTGAGAAATATTACACCAAGTGGATAAACTCGATTCAAATTATGATGTGTAACTAGAATATGAGAAAATGGAAAAGAGATGAAGCCTATCATAAATCTAGCAAAATTATGTTTGACTCTTTTTGGGGCTAGAATTGTTCAGTCCTTGGCAATAATTTTAAACACAAATTTTTGCAATTGTATGTATCATCTACAAGCAAAATTATCTACACTACTAATCCAAAGGTCTTGCTCAAGGTTTTACCATAACCCATTTGTACAAAATACTTTACATTACCAGGCAATTTTTTTCTAAATTAATACTTGATAACGTCCAAAGTTAAGCATATATCCACCTGGCCAAGTCCTCAGTCTCAACGTCAATGAAGTCTGGATCAAGGCTGGTGAAATCACCATCCATCCAATGTTTTTCATACTTTCGCCATTTCATCACCAACGTAAATAGTTCCTCATAGGGCACCAAACAATCCTGGAGTATAGGATAGGAGAGTGCCTTCTTAATAGATTAAAACAATAGATTAATAGATTAAAACAAAACAACAAATACATATACTCATGCTACCAACAGTCGGTTTCATGGTGCATAATGGTTTGTCTCAAAGTTCAGCTGTAATATTTCCTAATAAATTCTTAATAAGACTGATATCTCATAGACTATACTCGGTTTTTTTTTTCATCTGTCCACCCGCCTGTGGTGTTTGCGTATGGTAACACTGCGTCCCAGGCTTTAGATAGTTACATTTAGCTTACATTCGACAATAATAACAATATCCTATTTCGAATATTAACGGTGTAATTTGCATACAGTAAATTATTAAAACACTTTTCAGTTGCAAATGTACACCCAGATATCCTTTTATTTACCTAAAACTTACACAAAACGTAACTATCTAAAGCCCGGGACGCAGTGTTACCATATGCAAACACCACAGGCGGGTGGACAGATGGAAAAAACAGAGTATAGTTAGGTGATGCAAAAAAACTAATGTTAATGTAAAACAATATAAAGTACTTATACAGGCAGTCCCCTGCGTTACGTTGTTCTGGGATTACAGCACTTGCCTCACGGCGCTGTTAACCCAGATTTTTCGCCGCTATTACCCACTTTACGGTGCCATTGCCCAGACTTACAGCATTTATGGCTCTGTAACAGTACTGTCAGTGTTATTTATTCCCATTATAATTATGATGCTTTGGGTTATGGCACACCGGCGGGGGCAGAACCCCTGCCATAAACTGGAGCCTGCCTGTACTTGTACTCAGAAAATTATCATCTATGATAATTCTTGATTTTTATTCACATTGGGGTGACTTGGTATGGCATAAGCTACAGCAGTAACTTAAACTGTAACTTTGGCTACACTCATTAACAAATTACAATTGCTGTTAATACAAAGCTTTTGTAACATTACATTTCAGTCTTTTCAGCTACCTGTACCTTATGTACGACTTAGTATCGTATGTAATTAGTTCATAAGACTTAGTAAAATAAATTCTAAATGATACACTATACTAAAAAAAATAGCCTTATCAAAAGGTTTTTCAGTTCAATTCTGTTGTACCTTAAGTTCTGCTAGAAGAGGGAATGATGAGACTGGAAACTTGAAAAGGGCTTCCTCTTGGTTGACCCATGTCACAAGAGTACTGACTCCCTCCAGACGACCCTCTAATTTCTTCACCTCCTGATTATAGAAAAACAAAAATACAGATAGAGTTTTAATGATATCAGTATTATTAATGACAATGTAAAAGAAAAGGAAATTTGTCCTGATGAACCAGTCTTCTCAAATTTACAATAAAACAACAAGAATTTGGCATTTCATCATACGCTGGGAAGACAACCTTTCCCCTGGCCAGTCAAGTTGCGATAACACTTAATAATAAACCAGTTTCATCTGGAAATGCTTCCTTGACTTAAAACTAATGATTAATCAGGTATTTGTTGTCAAAGACTGTATGGTATTATGTGATTTTCTTTCCTTGTACACACTGATTTCGTAAATACTCTATATGAATGCAAACTCATTCCAAGAAACTCATCAACAAGGGAATTAAATGTTACATATGACAACTTACCCTAATATACTTGCTGACATGAGCAACATCAGAAAGTTCTTCTAATTCGGTGACAAACTGCTGAATTCGCTCCAAAGTATGATTGACCTCACCTGACCTTTCCAACAGGGTCTCTTCAAATTCTTGCTTATAATCCTCAAGAGACTTGGAAAGAAGAAAATGACATCTATAATTAACAATTGTTTCCAAAATTATATTGCCTATACAAAGTCATTCATCATAAAATAGGTGCACAAAGCAAAAGCTTCCAAAAAGAATGGTTCCACTGTGCATGCTCAGCCAACTTCTTATTACGTGAGATCTTATTGGTTCTCCACAGCCTACTCTACTAATCTCATATGTAGTTGGAGATGAGGGGAGGGACTAAAGTTAGTGATTAATGGGACTGTATAAATCCATCATAAAATAGCCTGAATCTGTTTAGGGAGAAGGCTGCAGCAGAGATGGCCAAGAAAGGGAAGAAGACAGGGAGTTGGCAAAAGCAAGTCAAGAAGCAGTGTTTAGGACTTTCGCAATAGAATTGTAATAGAAAGGGCGATATAAGTGGTTTAAAAAAGCAAATTTAGGTAAAAATGCCCTCAGTGCTAGATATCTGATGAACAAATATGAGGAAGAGGGGAAGACTACTTTACTGCCATTTTCAAGGGAAGGACATGGCTAGCCACAATGATGTGCCACAAAAAAAGGCAAATCCATAATCATAAGATTTACTGCATAAGGAAAAAATAATCAGCGAAGAGCTTAGCAAAACCTGATCCCCACCCCACATCCCTTATTTCATTGGACTGATTGATTGATTGTGTCTATTAAATCTGGTGTCAAAACAACTGGGTAATTGACACCGTTACTTCATTGGAGATGGCACAGTGCACCAACTGATAAAAAAAAGCCAAGACAGATAAAAGGTCAGTAATGTTCAGAACCACGAATTATTTGCTGAAATAGTCTGAAGGTATATGAATAAGATTATGCTTTCTGTCGGAGACAGGCTAAGACAACTCTCATAGTTACCAAGGATGGAACTCCTGACCCATGGAAGGCATTGCTGAAGAGCAAAAAGGGATACCATTCTATTTGTCAGAGAGTCAAATTAGCAACTCAGAGGCAATGGAAGGCCAATCAAAGACTGGTGACTGATATGTAAAACATTGTGAAGGGTATGAGCTTACCAACATGTTTAGTACAGCCCGAGGTCATCCAAAACACAACCCAAAGTCCCAAGAAAACTGACATATTTGACAGAGACTTGTAAGGTCTACCAGCAAACGGGGAGAACCAAAGTCAAGACCCAACTTGAAGATTTATTGGAGCTCTAGGTACTTCATACTGAAGCAAATAATAAAAAAAAAAAAAGCATCAACCTTTCCAGCAAATGAGGCCACTCTGAAAAGCAGATTTGAAACATGCAGTGCAATTATTTTAAATTCCAAATTACAGTGGAAAATCACAACCTGAAGAAGACGTTCTTTACGGGTTGATGAGAGAATAGTTGAGGGAAAAACAACCCTGTTGTCATTTGCACCAACAAATCCTGCCCAGTTGCTGAAGAAGAATCATGGCAAAACAGTTGCAGGAAGTGGCAAAAGTAACTGCAGCTATTCCTGAAAAAAAACCCTCACTTGTTAAACTAAGTTAGACAACCTTACAAGTGAAGAAGAGTGAATGAAGGTGCAGATGTAACCTACGGAAAAAGACAGGAGCTGGATAAACCCTTGACCTGAAAGATCATGGCAGCCTCAATGAACTATAAAAGACTCCCACTGCAGCCAGAGGTGTATAATATTTGACAGGTATGAAAACTCTAGCAGTAGCCTCAGCAAACCAAACAATGAAACTGTAGGTGTTCTGGCCTGACAAAGCCTAAAGTGTAACAGCCACTGTTCAAACCAACAAGGCCAGTTGAAGAAGACTGAATGAAGGAAGCCTAACATTCAATGGCAGGGCAAGAAATACAACAAAGAAGCTTTCTGAATTTGTAACTGGGTTGTAGATGTCCAAGGAAAGACATCATCCCAACTGCAGAAGGTGGGACACCAACAGATGAGTCAGTCTTAAGCAGTAAGATCCTGAAGAAACAATGAATGAGAGCAATGTAAGACCTTTCCTAGCAACTAAGTCCCTATTGCCAGCATAAGGAGTGATAGCATGGGAATCGCTGGACACTGAGGGACATCCTACAGTAGGTTTCAGCAATCAGACATAAACTGATTACAAGAAGAAATGGTCACACTTCTAGAATCACAATGGTTGTATGAATCAAGGCAGTTTCTAAACTGGAACTCATCTATAGTTGTATGGAACTAACTCTGAAATGTGCGGAATTGTCATGACAAGATAGTCTGGGAAAGAGATGCATATCCAAGGTCTGGCTCGAAGGGCAAGGTGCTTTATCCAGAGTAAAGTCAAGAAAACTGGCAGGGAGGATGATGATGGATCCAATGTAGCGTGAACTGCAGGCATGGGGATTGACACATACTTGTAGGCAACACTGTAGACTATACCAAAAGAAACAAGTACCCACTAAATGACTATATTCAAGGGATAAAAACTTGGATGAAGCAAACTAGGATGCCAATTAAACTAGAAGACCTAAAGAGCATATACATATCCAAGCCAAGATTCGGCATTTGAACAATGAACCCACAAAATATAGCAAAGTCGCTTCTCTTTCTGGAAAGTGGATGAAACAGTATTTGGAGGGACATGGCCCTCAGGTCAACAGAACAAATACAGACCCCTGGCAAACTCCCACTAGCCATTGATGTAAGGAAAGGCACAAGAATTCTCAGGAGTCAAGGCAGACTGCTGCCAAAGAGGCGCTAAAGCACAACCACGATAGTAAACAGGAGACAAGAGCTAGAGATGATGGCTAGAACTGCAACAGAGGATGGCTAAGCAGATAGGACATCAACCAAGATGATTCAAGCAGCCATATCCCCAGAGCAGTCTTCTTTGAGGATGAAAACGATGAACATAACTATCAGGTGAAGGGACTCTATGTAATTCATCTAAATCAGTTTTAAATGTCTTTTAATTAAAGTTTCTATTTAATCCGTAATAAAATAAGGAGCCGTAATTAAAGGTACAGTTTCTTACAGTGCTCCTTCAACACCCTATTTCATGGCGTCCTCATTGATGTATACACAAATCCCCAAAACTCTCTTTAACTGCTTTTTGCAATATTCTCTATTTAAATCTGCATTCCTTCATCACAAATTATCTTTATGCACTGATGTTCCTTACATCTATATAAAAAAATTATTAATTTATTACATACTGTACTATACATTTCTTCTAATTGGATATCATACTTTATAAAAAAAATGTATCAGGTCTGCTGTCTTTGATAACAATGAAAAGCGATGGAACACCAACATTAGTCGTTTTGAAAACAAACCTCAACAGCTCGTTCAATAACTGGTTTGAGTTTCGCTGGCCATACAATGACTGCTGCAGTTGTGGCCAGGTCATCATCAGTTAAGTGCACCACGTCCAAAATTGCCTACAACGATAAATGAGATGATCATTGTTATTCATTACAATGTAATTTCATGGACAAGAATTTTCACATTATGCGATAAAAAAAATAAACTAAAAACAACCTGAAAATTTTTAATCTATTATCAATAATAACAGTATGTCAATAACAATATGCAATTAATACGTAAAGAAAGAAATAAAGAAAGAAATGGAGCTAAAAGCCATTTAAAAAGTGGTGTGCTTAGGTGTACTCTTAAATGAGGGAAACCCAAACCAAAGTCAGTAGAATGGTATTGTAAAGCCAACGGTTATAAAAATTCAACTATGTATAAGTACGGTCTCCCCAAACAGTTTTTTTAAATTATTATTTTAAGAGACTGAGTGTAAACAGTTCTCTGCATTCTCTCGTGATTTATGCACTTCTTACCTAAATTCCCATCTGGTCTAGGACTTCAACAGTTACTATGCCTTCTGTTATTTATTCCTAGATTTTCCTACACGTCTTCATACTGCTACTCCCATACATATACAGTACTATTTTTCTGACTCATTACTCCTCATCTCTTCTCATCAAATGTCCACCCATCTCTTTATTAGTAGAATTCCCACAGAGGGGATCCTGTGACCGTTTTTCCGGGACCAAGGTCTGAAGGTTGGTTTTCATCAATTAGAGGGTGCTGATTAAAATGAGCTGGGGTGCACCTCGTGAAAATGTGGGCTAACTCCGCCAGACGTGAAAATTCAAGATGACCATCACACAGCTACAAGTATATAAGAAATTGCATATCTTTCCCTCTACATGACTGATTTTAATGATTTTTTGGTCTAAACATATGTTTTTAAGGTCAAAGATCTCATTTATCTGTATAATATCTTGTTAGGTGTATGAATAAGAACCAAAAAATGTTGTATTAATCATTTTTGCAGGAAAATTCCGACGGCAGCCACCTGACTGCACAGAAGACCAGGAAGACACCTTTAATGGTTGGGATGCATAGGTTTTAAGTAAACTGAAGTGTCACTATGTTCTAACACAATTTCAATTTATTACAGATTCTTGAATGAGTCACAGCCATGTTGTTCATGAGAAAAGGTAAAAAAAGAAGATGTACAGAAAGTGAAGGAAGCCACAAGTGCATCCTCTGTGGTGAGCATTGTGATGAAAACAGATCCAATACCACCCTTGAATCATGGAACAATCTGAAAACTTTAGCACAGCAATGGCATTATCTAGATAGGTTTGGCACAGTATGCGACACAGTGAATTGGGATACTGGACCATAAAACATGTTCTTTCATAAAAATTGGAAGATCACATTTTGTAGTAAACATCATATGCAGCTGGCAATAAATAGACGTGATAAAAGTTGGGCAGCTCAGGAGCTACTCAAAAAAGAAAGTATTAGCTACTCTGCCTGCTGTTCTATGGAACAGTCTTAGAGAGTGTATGGTGCATGAAGCCAAAAGATGAAAAACACCCACCGTTGACAGGTGCTTGTAAGGGAATTCTTCCCTAATAATTGGGGAATAGCTATAAAGTTAGCAGTATACAATGTTTTAGTTTTTCTCATCACTAGTAGATGATGCCACTTGAACGGCTTCTGGTTGCAACTAAAACCAGATAAGTAAATCTGACATTTTTTATCTAGTACCGTTCTTATCTTGATTATTATTTCGTAAACTGTTGTTTTGAATGATGATCCCTTTTATCTCATACGTTCACTTTCGACTACGATTCTATTACTACTCTTCTATTCTCCTTGCCCCTAACTCATTCCTCCTTGCCCTTGCTACTTTACCCTCCTTGCCAACTCATGAATCTCTGTCTTCACTGCCTATTGAATACATTTTATTTAGACCATCAGTTACTTCTGCTTCTACTTCATCAGGCAACAGTGAGCTCTCGGGATATTACATGTTGTTATACCTGTGAAATAGGACTTGACAATTGTTTTGGATTAAGTGATTATTTGAAGTGCATCCCATTTCTAAATTGGTGATTCATGTGTTTCTTTAGTCACACAGAGGTAGTGCCCAATCCCCCTACCCACGTTGGTGTCTTAACTGATGCAAGCCTGGCATCCCATTTGTCATTAAATTGGACTCTCAGATGACACTCGAGACAACTGCTTCAAATCACCATATGGGACGTACTCGAGTGAATGTTTACAGCAGTTGATGACTGCCATTAGTGAGATACTAAAACTAGTCTCTTTGCCACAAACATACGCTAGGTTACCGCAAGTGATCTTTACTCCAGGAGCCCAACTACGTATCCACATCAGTCATCCGGGAAACTTCTATGGTAATATCAAATACCCCCGCAAAATTTATGCAGATTAAGCATTGTTCTACTGCTACAACAATTAAGAATCTTAATGTTTATTTTTATTATTAAATTGTTGATTTTACTTCTGCTTTAAATTTATGTCTGTTAATGGTTATACTCATCTCTGTTGAAAAGTGAAGGTAATTGGTGGTTATTATATCAGAGAAAAGCCAATGTTATGTTTGTGCAACCTGAAGACCTGGAAGTGACTCTGCCAGCTGTAGAAAGAGACAAGCAACCACTTCCCACAAGTTCAGAAGACCTGAAACATTTGTGCCTGGAGCAACATGTTGTTCAGCCCTATAAAACAAGTGAAATGTGGGCAACCAGCTCCAAGTCCAGAGACTAATATTAGTTGTCAGAACACAGATGTACAGACACAGAGGAGTCTCATCCATGCTTTGGTGTGTCTTGCAGATGACCAAGCAAACATGCCTTATGATGAACAAACAACCGGTGCATTTGGTGGATTTAAGGTTCCTGTGCAGCAAGATGTAAAACAGAGCAAACTGTACTATTTCTTAACATTTCCTAAGTTTCCACAAAAATCTGTAGTCCACGAAGTGATGTGCAGGATGGTTGCTGCAGCTGAGAAGAAAAGAATGCTCTTTCTTGTGCTTGTTGGTGATCAACCAGTTTATGCACTTAGGGTTCAACTGGGGAATGAAAGTCCTAAAGCCTTCAAAGACATTGTGCCATTTTTTGGGCCTTTTCACACACAATGCTCATTCATGTCTGCCATTTATAAATGGTTTGATGGTTCTCACTTGTCTGGCATACTGGTTGCTGTACAAGTCATTGCTGAATATTCAATAGAGAAGGTACTACTTGGGAAACACTACAAATGTAACATCAGATATCTTCGGTTGATGTATGAAGCTCTGAGTCGATGGATGATCAAAAAAGGCATGCAGGCTGGTTTGTCCCTGTCTGCATTTACAAAGATGATTGCATGCTTCAGGAATTATTCACACCTCCAGAGCAGAAGCAGTAAGTCTACCCACAGTTGAAATCTCACCCAGATAGCGTCCTTCGTGAAACAAGTGTTCCAGAGTGCTGAGTCATCTAACAGTTCCAATGTCAATTATTGGATGAGTTTCAGGCCCACGGTAGAAGTTCTGATGCCGAATATTCATACAGTGAAAACAAGGAACTGGGATGAATTCAAGGCTTTACTGCAAATGATGATGCCATAGCTCCATGTCTACAACAATGACCGTTATGGTAGCTGGCTGTGGAATTCAGGCTTGAAGTAAGTAGTCTTCCCAAAGAAAAGGCCAGATACCTACATGATGGATTGTTTGCACAATCGATAACTGGTAGGCCATATTCAATTTTGCCTCTAAACCTGTGGATTGAAATAACGATGAACAAAGGTTTCAAGATGAAGGCTGGCTGGTTGAAAATTCTGGGGAATGAGAAGATGCTGTTAACTACTACAAGGGACATGAACTCAGGCAATAGAGTAAGGGCAGCTTTTTTGCACACTGGCCCAGATGAAGAACTCTTCTCAGAATCATATTGAGAATACCCCCAGTCGTCTGAAGATTGATGCATAGGTTGTCCAAGACCTAGACAGTTGCATCAATGAGTTTGTTTGTAATCCATTCAACTTGGATAAACCACAACTGAGAGCTTTGGTATCTGGTGTTGTCACCTCAAGTGACTGTATGTGACTTTGAAAGTGTCCATGAAGACGGTGAAACAAGAGTGACTTCTTCAGAGAATGAATGTTTTCACAGAACACACATTTGATGCTACTATACACAGATGTTCAAGATACACTTTCAGCAAACCTCCTATAACTAGGGATTCAGTCCCAGGCAACGTGACAAAGACAGATGCTATGGAGAACACAGCAATGGCATCGGTAATTTGGCTGGAAGAATCTGGTGAAGAGAAGTTTACTCTCCCACAGGTGGTGGCATTTTGCATGACAGATGAGTGTTTACCCATATTTAACATCAACGGTAGCATGAAGAAAGTGCAACAATTCAAGTTAGTTCAGAAACTAATACTGCAGCCAGTTGAGCCTTTTCCAGATCAGTACATAGCCCTAGTTGATATGGGTTTCCTGTGGAGATTAGCAACCCCAACTGCAAAGATCATGAGAAAGTTTATGGGTCTGCCTCAAGTGGGGTGACTGCTGAAAACATTTTTACCATTATTCACAGAAGGCAACCAAATGCAAGCCAGATTGTGTTTGAAAATGATGCCTATGGTGTGGAAAATTCCATCAAAGACAGTGAGCATGAACGACGCAAATCCACAACAGCATGTAGAGATGGGTCCAGAAATTTATAGTACATGAAAACATCAGATAGGTTTCCTGCCACAAAGGACTGTCATTTACTGTTCAGCAATTGGGAAAACAAACAAAAGCTACAAAAGCTTCTAAAGGAGGTGCATCCCAGCTCATATTAGTCAGCACCCTCAAATTGACGAAAACCAGCCTTCAAACCTTAGTCCCGGGAAAATATTTGGTCACAGGACCCCCTCTGTGGGAACTTTACTATATAGTAAGTTTCCCAGCCACTGTACCCATATCTCTGCCACTTTCTCATTACTAATATGACCTTCCCACTGCTGTCACACCAAGAATCTTAGTATTCTACTGTTTTACCGTTTTATTTGTTTCTGAAATCTCCATTCTCTTTGGCAGTATCAATAATGTAAATTTTAAACGGTCAAGTGAGAGAAACTGAGTTAATACACACATAATTGTTGGTATGTCTACACGTACTAACCAGTTTCGTTCACATTTAAAGTTTCCTTGCACTAATAATCTTAAGTAACTTCGCAGGGTGTTAGAATAACGTTTTTGTCTTCATTTCTGGAGATTCTGTTTTGTTTACTGTTTAATTTACTAAATTTAACAACTCAACAGTTTAATAATAAATCACCTGGACTCCTACTGCTGTGTTCAGTTTGTTCTCAACTTCATATATACGATATCTATTGTGGACTGGGAGTGAAATACGTTATGGTATATAATGTTATGATCACCATACCCCTCTAAACTTCATTTTAATCGTTTTTATTAATATTAAAGTAATAAAATTATTTTGTTCTACTATTTGGTATGCAGCTCTCACAATACTCTGCCATCCCAGTACTCTTTTTTTTGTTATTTTAAGAGGCAGGTGTTACATCCCCTTTAAAGAGAAGTTTTATACAAGTAACTTCCCAAGTAATTAAATAGCTATCGTTTCATATATTCGCAACAGTTTAGATTCAAATTTCACGGTAGCAACACCGATATTGCGTAGGTGACACTAGTCTCACCCTCTAGACCTAGAGAAAGGCTTAGGAGCAACTCTGCAGACAATTCACATTTTGTTTCTGCGACTAATGTAGGTAACATCAGGTCGGCAACCGTTGTTCATTTTTTGCTGGTATTTTACCAGACTTCGGTATCCAAACCGAAAGTTGAGTAACTTCAGCTGAAAACTTCAGAACGAATTTTTCCTTATTTTATTGTTGTTATTGGAGTATTACATGGTTTTACGCATTTCACATTTTTTGGTCCTCTTTGTTGCGGATTTTTATGCAATATATTCACTTTCACTAATTTGCAGATTTTCCTTTGGACCAAATCTTTAAGTTTATTAATAATTTGTTTTTTTTTCTTAGAGCAAAACTATTTATTCACTATTTCCTGTATTTTTTTCATATTGTGTTTGACTAAATTCTGATTTTTACGATGTTGTGCAGATTGAGGATTGGACATACAAGATTCACACATGGGTTCTTCATGTCCCGTGAAAATCCTCCGTTTTGCGAGAACTGTACTGTGCCCTTGACTGTGAAACATTTGTTGGTTGAGTGTCCCAGATTCAGGAATTTGAGACATAGGTTCCTGTCTTGGGGTCGTGAAAGATTAGGTAATTTTATCCTAGCTACAATTCTTGAGCAGTTATATAAATATATGGGGGAGGCGGGCCTCCTCAACCAAATTTAAATTATACATAGATCGCCTATGTAAGAACTTTTATATTATGAACAAAATTTTTATATACATATATTTATAGATATTTTTGTATGAAATTTATTTAAAATTTAATTTTTTCTATTTAATTTATTTCGGTGTCAATTACCCAGATGTTGTGACACCAGATTTAATAGACACAATCAATCAATCTTGATTTGTTGCCAAACGTTCTGTGAGCCAGATTTATTTCATTTGCATTCAAAACTTCTTACATATCTTGCTGTTTACATTAATAAAATATTCATATCTTAAAATGAGTAAATCATTGTTATAAGCATTAGGGGGTGTATATACTTAAGAGTAACAGTTGAAATAGGGTACTAATCTGAGATCTTTCTGGATGTTTTGGGATGATGGTGTGAAGACCAGAGAGTAAGACAGGTAGCTGGGTACTGATAATTTATTACAGACGAACTGGGTTTACATAGATAGGTACGGACGGATAAGTAGTACCGACTTGCATCAAGAGTAGAAATGAGTCTCAGACAGTAGATTTGTGTTTTCTTACAGACATACATTCATAAATAACTACAGACGCAGTCTGTGTTCCTACATGGTAATTATATTGGCGGAAAGGCCAGAGAATTCTTCACAATATGGAATACATTAGAATTCGACACATTGTTACGGTTAAATTAAATTAGTGAAAGGACGTTGTCCTTACAAATACTCCCTCCCCTCCAAACAATTATTATGGAATAATGATTGAACGAAAAATATCTTGGAGGCAGAAGGCGACCCTGTGTCCTTGTGACACTTGTTGTGGGGCGTTATTGAATGCAGTCCTTCAGCGTTGCTGGCTGACAGGAGGCCTCTCTTGGCAGTTGCCTAGCCGCGTAGGTTGGGCTAAGGAAGTCCCCAGCACGGCAGCAGCATTCGGCAGGCAGAGCGTAACCACAGGTGAGGCAGCAGTGTCAGCAGGTTGAGGAAGCCCACAGGTAGCAGAGTTAGCAGGCAGAGGAGGCCCACAGATGCGGCAGCAGTGTCGGTGGGCCAAGGAGGACTACAGGCGATGGCGTCAGCGGGGTTGAGGAGGTCCACAGGCAGTGACGTCGGGTGGGTAAAGCAAGACCCTGAGTGCAGCAGCAGTGTTGGGAGGTTGCCTAGAGACTTGCAGGTGCGGCAATGGTGCCAGGGGAAGAACAGAAGCCCGCAGGTTTCGAGGGTTGAGAAGGTATCTGGCATCCCCCGGTTGAGGCAAAGGAGGCCACGACGTCAAATGGATGTTTCTGGACTGACGCCTGATTTTTGTGTTGGCTGACCAGCACCCAGCTACCCATCCTCGAAAAATGTCAAAACACACTTGGAAGCTGTGCCATGATGGGTCTGTTGATGATGTCAGTGTCGTCCTCGGAATGGAGTTTACAGAGAACTAAACTGTGATGCCGTATTGAGTCCACTAAAGGTTCTCTGAAGGTGAGCGGCCATAATTAGTCAATTAAAGACTGGGCCTAAACCGTTGTGTCACCGACTCCGGGAGGTCACCAGTTGTGAGGACCAGAGAGTAGCTGGGTACTGATAATTTATCATAGACAAACTGGGTTGACATAAACAGGTGTGGATGGATAAAGAGCACCGACCTGCACTGAGAGCAGAAATGAGTCTGAGACAGTAGATTTGTGTTTTCTTACAGACATACATTTATAAATAACCACAAACGCAGTCTGTGTTCATAAAATGGTAATTATATCAGCGGAAAGGCCAGAGAATTCTACACAATATGGAATACATTAGAATTCGGCACATTGTTTCAGTTAAATGAAATTAGTGAAAGGACGTTATCCTTACAATGGTTTGGGATTATTTTTGTTTGAAATGATAGCAAATTGTTTTAGTATGATAATTCTAGGTATATATTTGTTTGAACTATCAAATGAACCATTAAAATGTTAAAATAGAAAGTTATAAGCAATGTTGTTTATGGGGTAATGATTATTTGGCACTTATAAGCCAGTTATAACCATTTTAGAGGGGATTTTTACATTTCCACGGTTTTTGCATTTCCGCAGCAGGTTCTGGAACTTATTACCGTGTAACTACCCTTTGCTGAGGGCAAACTGTAATGTAAACATTGGTTTATCAAATCAATATTTACATTTGTTATGGATCTGATTTGTTCAATAATATCGTTTCAGTAACGATCTTACAATCTTTTGATTAATTCATCTTTACGATGATTAATGTAACAACGTAAAATGTTGCTGAGTTGGTACACAAGTAGTGCAATTATGTAAATAAATATTGCATTTGCTACCACCTTCGAGTAGCATACTAATGTAAACATTGCATTCATAACCGTCCAACTTTGGTGTTGAACTTTAATTCCGCAACGAACTTCTTGCAGGATTATTACATAGTGTTAGTTAATAATAATAGTTCTGGTTTAAGATTTGTCACCCCTTTCACTTAATTAATAGTGAATCTGCAGTCTGTTGCTCACTACTGCAGTGAAATTGCAGTCAACTTAAAACACTTATCACTCTTTCCTTTTCAGAATTGTTTAAATGAAAAGGTATAATGTAACAGGAGAATTTAAGCTATGACGGGCTTTCGGAGTACGGTGTAGCCTAGATCCCAGTAAAGAAAGAATAGAACATGATTACCATCTAAAGTGAAGTCATACAAGAAGAGAGTACAACACTTTATATTAAAGAAGTAAAAGGGCCAGCCAGAGAGGAATCATTCCAGTGGAGGGCTGCACACAGAACCAGTGAAGGGAACAATGTAATCTTGCTTTAGCATGCCTACGATGAACTTGAATCGATATAGATAGCTATTAGCTAGCACAATGACATCGTAAGTCTGGCGCCAGTACTAGCTCACCAGGTGCAGAACTATATCTGATATATCCTGTATTTTGTCATATACTTGACTCAAGATTTAGTAATGCTTTATCATGTAGGTGTCCGAGCATGCCGTTATAGCCCCAAGTTTCCATTGGCACCAAGTGTCAAATGGCCACCTAGCAAGCAGCAGGGGGCCACCTAGCAAGCACTAAGTGGCCACCTAGTGAGCACCAAGTGGCTACCTAGCGAGTGCCAAGTTACTACCTGGGAAGCTCCAAGTGGCTGTCGAGCCAGCTCCCACTGGCTACCGAGCCAGCTCCAAGTAGCTGACAAGTGCCCATTGGTGGCTGAGTCTTGACGCCCAGTGGGAGCTGAGTATACTGTCAGTCTATGGGGTCCCCAAGGGTTTACTCCCGGATAATTACCCCTCAGTCGAACCTGTTGTCTGTAGGTTTCAATGGACAACCATTGAGAAGGAGTTTATAAACGTATTGTGCTTGCCCAGACTTCCTATGTTACGGATCCCAGTGTGGGCATATTCTTGGATCCTAGTGTAGACTAGGGGCACCGCTGGCATTAAGGCAGGTCTCCCAGCTTTGGTGCATTAGTAGCCCAGTTCGGGGTGCCCACATTCCAAGCTCCCATCTTCCAAGCTCCCAAGACCAGTTGGACAACCACTGGTAAGGTGTCCAAGTGGATTTGCACACATTGTCGTCCAGTGGTTCAGACTCTGATGCCAGTTGAGAGCATAGTTGGCACTTCTCGGGTGCTTCTAGACCATTGAAAATGTCTTTGAATGTAGATCTAGTTTCTCTAATACCTCATATATGATACAGGGAACAGGATCATAATCCTAAACTGAGTTGCAGTTTCTGGGAGAACACAAGTGTCCAGGGGTCTCCAGTATACATAGCTCCTAATTGTTATCTTACAGCAAGAAGAGTTTCGATTGCCCAGTAGAGTTGGAACTCATAATGGATCCCAGGTGCTTGCTGGGAACCGAAAGTCTAGTGGCAACTGAAAACACAGTAGCATCCGAGCACCCAGCAGGAGCAGAATCCCATTGGTGCACACACACCCAGTACATTTCAGGCACCCACAGTGGTAACCGAGCATCCAATGGGATCTGAATAGGGGTTCCAAGCGCCCAGTGGGTTCTAAGTATACAGTGTTTTCCAAGTCTCCAGTGATTGGCAAGTGCCCATGGGAGTCGAGCACCCAGTAGACTTCGAGCACCCGGTGGGATTCAAGCACCCAGAGGGATCCAGACTCACTCTCAGGAGCTCAGGATCCTATCCAATTTTGTTTGGATAATATTCTGACACTGTGAAAGAACCCCTTGTTTATGGATCAAATCCCGGAAGGACATCAACCCGATTTAGATCCTTCTTCAATTTCTTCCAAGGAGAAGGACTTTGAGCAAAAACAACCTGCTTCTGCTTATGCTTCTCTTTTGCATTTTGTTTGGTTTTATTACCCATCATTGTTCACCCAAACTGCTCATACGACACCTGGATATGTTTTCATGATGTGACAACCGACAGAGTCCTTTAGACTACCTAGGTGGTACTCTTGGGGGTTAATATTTGTTGTCAAAGAAAAGAGAGCTGTATTTTGTTCTCCTCCCTCTCTTCTTTCTGTAGTATGCCACCGGTGAGATGCCCTCTTTGGGAGTTTTCTGCCTCTTCCCAGGTGGACTTCTCCAGCTTAATTGATTATGCACGGAGATTAATGTTTTACTCCCCCACAGAGTTGAACCATTTCATGAAAGTTCGCTTCAAAGTATTTGAATTATTCAGCTCACTTGGTTGGACAGAGGGAGACTGGCTTGAAGTACTCTCTTGTGCCAATAAGGCGGTAAGAGGCAGGTCACAAGTATTAGTGGCCATATTTTCTTCAGATATTCTTAGGAGGGAAGACTTCTCAGGACTGGGGATTTTCTGAGAGCAATCCCTAGAAAAACGGACTCTCTACTTCTCATTTTGTTGAATGTTTCTCCACACAGCCATAATGGATTTTGGCCTTGGTGAACTCCTAGACCAGTGGTACTCAAACTTGGGTCCACGGTCATCTGGGGGCTCGCAAAGGTGTCTCAGGGGGACCGTGAAAGGTTCACCAAATCCTATAGTTATATCATCCTCACATGTAGGAGGCTATAATTTGGATTACTCTCACTATACGGTTTGGCATTTAATATATGCTACCAAATGTTCTTTTGTATGTGGAATACAGTTGGATTACAAAAAAGCATTATTCTTTACCATAATATGCCTCTCTCACTAGTTTTCTTATGAGAGAGTGAAATGGTGAAAGAAAAAAACGAAAAAATCTCCAGATATTACTGGTACCCATTGCAATTTTCACCACCAAGCAAGCACTAGTAATGAAAACCATGCCTGATGAGTTGAACCATGATCTCAGTGAAGTGATTGAAGCAGTTAACTTCATTGAAGCAAACGCACTTAACTCTTGTTTGTTTTCTGCATTATGTAAAGAAAGTGATTCTGAATTTGAAACACTCTTATTCCATTCACACATAAGGTGGCTTTCCAAAGGGAAAGTACTGAAGATAGTTTTTAT
This sequence comes from Macrobrachium nipponense, assembly GCF_015104395.2. NCBI lineage: Eukaryota > Metazoa > Arthropoda > Malacostraca > Decapoda > Palaemonidae > Macrobrachium > Macrobrachium nipponense. The sequence continues at coordinate 70,843,549 of NC_087217.1, read as the reverse complement.
ACCACGTGAAGAAATGCAGCAATTTTTGGTAGGCACTAAGCCAGATATCCATGCAAAATTCTCTGATGTCCGGTTTTTTATATGCCTGTCACTTTTGGTGGAAATATTTCAATACACAAACTCCCTTAATTTGTTGCTGCAAGGAAAAGAGATCACAGTGCTCCAGTGCCATGGAAAAATTGCTGCTTTCAAAATGAAGCTCGTACTACGGCACTCTAAGCTAGAGAAGAATAATTTTGGCCCATCTCCATAATTTAATACATATATTAACGAGAATAAGTTTAACGTGGAAGATGGTATCATTGATTTGATAAAACAAGATGTATCACTTCTTAGCAATTAAATAACTCATTTGTTTCCTTTCCTACAAAATTTTGAAAAATACTATCAGCTTAACAACCCATTTGTATTCTCAATTAATGATCTGCCTTCGGAGTATTATTCAATGCAAGAACAATGTACTGAATTTATTAATGATGCAGGCGCAAAACATGTTTCCATGAAATCTGCCATAGTGATTTTTGGATTAAAATGGCACAATTCTAGCCCAGTGTTGCAAAGATGGCTCTAAAAGTGCTCATTCCATTTGCAGCTACCTGTTATTATGAGTCAGCATTTTCCACACTACTTGCCGTCAAAACAAAACCCAGAAACAGATTAGAAGCAACAAATGATATGAAAGCCACACTAGCCAAAACAAAACCAAATCGAGAAGAATTGGTTCAGGCAAAGCAAATGCACCCGTCCCACTAAAAGTACATATGATAACTAAGGTTGCCATTTTCTGATTATATATGTTTTGGCCATATAGGTTGCATTTTCTTATTAATCAATTGGTTGTCAAATAAAAAAGAAGTTTTTGCTTCAGTAAAATAAAGTTTCCATTTTTTTAATATGTAATCTGGTTTCCAAAAAATTAGTTTTGTTTCTGTACCTTGATTTTACCATTTTCTAAAAATATAATTGTTTTGATAAATATGTGTTGTTTCAGTAACTGTGCAGTATATATTGTAACGTTAATTTAATTCTGCAATTAATTTAAAAGCGGTCCACCAAGCAATCTAAGACTTGTAGAGAGACTGCCACGCAAAAAATCTCATAAAAGTTTGAGAGCCACTGTGACCTAGAAGTGGATATCATTCAGACGGGACCACAGCCCTAATGTTTTATGTAAGAAAGGGTTTTCCCCCATATCTTCACTTATCTTAGTACTGTTTTGGTGGACAGATCAATCAAATCTTCTTTTCCCTTGATCAGCGCAGAGAACTTTAGTCTTATCAGACGTAATGTGACGCCAGGAGGGGATATTTGATTCCCTGTATGCTGAGATCTGTGGAATCTATAGGACGAACCTGTCTGGGGCTTGTTTGCCCCTTCAAGGGATCTGCAGCTTCCTCCTTTGGTGGCCCCATACACTCCCTATGGTATGTATTTCAGATTCCTTGCTATAGTCTTATCCATCAAACCTCCTCTCCTCACGTCCTTCATTACGATCAAGTAGGAACTTTTCAATGTTCAGATTAGCCATATTTTGGCCTGCTTCATGGTTCTGGTACCTGCTCAGTTGTGGTTGGAGTCTGCAGGATCCTCCTCCACCGTGTCTTCTCAGACAACCTCGCCTCAAGAGACCTACTGAGGTAGTCTGATTTTCACCATACAGACTCCAGACTGTGTGGAGAATTATCAATCAGGTCTTTCCTTACATATTGCGGAGATTATTACAAGTCATGCAAATGTATCTTCTCTCGTTGTTTTCAAATCCTGGGAATTAACTTTTGAAAGATAGTTTCTCAAGGCATATGTTTCCTCTGCAAGACATCTGTGTCCCTTTTGCAATTAAACCATTATGAGGTATCGAACTATGCATAACTCATGTATAAACAAGAGACCTAGTACATTGGTATCCCTATCTTATTTTCCTTTAAAGTCGCTTCCACACCCAACCAATTAAAGAATTTAATTTATTCATCTTCCCGGAGGTTTTAATCAAGGTTAGGGACCCACCCAAAATCTGGATACTTTTTTTTCTCTTTGAAGAGGTTTAAGGACATCCATCTTCTAGGGACATCAGATTTCACCCAAGATCATAGCCAGTCTGGCACCCTGCCTTCCTGGCGCCAGTATTAGCCTGGCACCAGCTTTTGCAATGACACTAGCCCTTGCTCTGAGCCCCCAATAGTGCCTACTTGCCATGAGAAGAATAGATATTCCATTCTGTTTCAATGTTCAGGTTCAAAAGCCGTCCAGTAACTATGTTGTTTTAGCAAGAGCTAGTCCCTTCTGATTAGAACTCCTGACAAAAACTACAGTCTGGCAAAAGCTCGTTCTATAGGAGCCTGAAGCACTGTCTGGTGCTGAGTAGGAATAGAGAGAGTTCTGCCTGGCTGGATGATCTGGTAATTCCTAGAAAACTGGAATCCCAGACCAGTTATAACCTAGGATGTTATGGCAAGTACTCATCTCGTCCTCTGATTAGAACATCCTATCCTTTAGCCTAATGGACTTCATCTTCTAAGAACCTAGAATAAGGAGAAACATTTGCCTCCTTCTTAGTAAATCTATAGACGTTAGAACAGCCTCTACCTCTTTAGCTTTCAAATACTGTATAATCTTATGTCCATTCAACATTCAACCTACTGGTAGTATAATCATTCTTCGTTTCTCATGATTTGAAGAGAGTTTATAAAAAGTTTTTAAAAATTTGGACAGTACCTAGCAATTTTAGTTAATGGCATAGTATCAAGAAAGGAAGCATAGGATTCTCCCCTATTGTGTGAACCTTCACCTTGTAGCGAAACGTCAAAGTTTCAGGAGCCGGGAGGGTACAGTCTACCCAGAGCACCTGACACTTTCAGTAGATGTATTGTGGTTTTACTTCAGTGTAGGTGACAACATATTATGAAAGTTCGGCTAGCCATCGGATAGTTCCACAGTGGCATAACTTTCGCTGATGCTCTGGTAGCGATCGGAGTACTCCTCTGCTACAAAATCTCCTTAAGTAGAGGCAACCCTCAGCTTTACTGCTGTGCCATTACAGGTTAAGTTGAGCACCAACCAGAGGCAGTTTCTACTGCAAGCTCTCTTGACTAACAAGGAACGGCAAGCATTGTTTCAGCAGCTTTTCTACTTCTAATCCATTACATGACTTATGCTTTAGAGCAGAATATGTCCATATATCCCACCTCCTCTCAATGTGGGAATCAGCTATGTAATTACCTGGTAAGTTACTTGTATAAAAATGACATTTTTATAATAAAATAAAATTTTATACATACTTACCAAGTAATTACATGATCAGAGCCCTCTCTCCTCCCCTCTGATGAACATAAGCATAACTCTCGCTAGGGGGCGAGACTGGTGTCACCTACTACACAATATCGGTGTCACTACCGCGAAATTTGATTCTAAATTGCTGCGAATAAATGAAACGATAGTTATGCAATTACTTGGTAATTAAAAATTTTTATTTTGTTATTATATAGATGTCATTTTATATATACAAATTATTTATGTCTGTACTATAGGCAAAAGAGACCTGCCTTGTGTTTTTCTATTCAATATTTAATGTGGGGTGTTGAACAATAAATATATACTGATATATATATATATATATATATATATATATAGATATATATATATATATATATATATATATATATATATAATATCATAAATATTACGTATATAAAGTTAAACTTCAGAGCTTTGTCACACTTGTCGGTGTTAGAGTGATGGTTTGTTGTCGCTGGAAAATTATGTGAGCTTGATACAGCAACAATGCAGAAATGAGATTCATCTGTTACCTTGAGCCTGACTACCATTTCTGCCACTTCTTCTGCCAACCGATGAATAGAAATCCTCCGCACTTCCTCCACATATTCCATTAACTTGAAGAGCTGCTCTGTGGAGACTGGAGTCTCTTGGATCCTTGAGTGAATAGTTTCAAACTGGGTGTTTAACCTAACAGAGAAAAGTGTACCAAATATCGTGAGTATGTGTATCAACTACAATATGATACAAATTAAGCAAAACGCAAGTTACTTAGTATTCTGTATATTCAAGAAGTACTAAGAGTTGCTTGAGCTTTAAACAAAGCTTGTAACACAGAATGTAGAATGCTCGAAGAATCATTCAAAAACTTTACCGTTCGTCACTCCTAATTCATAAAAAAATGAAGAAATCTATGCGTGACATCCCAAAGATAGTCACTTCAAGCATGCCACCAGATTGTAGTAAATTGCACTGAATAAGAACTAAAATATTATAAATGCTGAAAATGAAAATATAACCTTTTCGTTAATTAAATACAAATGAGGGAAGAGAAAACTAACCCTTGAACTGTGTCCCTGTGTTGAACGATGAGCTGATTCCTTAAAACAGACACAAACGTTCCAGAAACAGACAAGAGAGACTGACGAAGAAATTTATATTCTAGTCTGAAATGAAAATGGAAAGTAACGCTTTACATGTGATTTCACATTTTTTATTCAACAAATTCACATACGACATCCAAAAAATATGATCAATTATTACATATAAAATCATATAAATTTTCCAATTATTTAAAATTTTCTGCTTACAATGAGAAAATCTTACCTGAATACATGTAATGTACCTGATGTGGGAACATGGCTGGCCTGTTCAACATACTTTGAATAGTGGGTAATTTTCCCTGCATATTCATGTAACTCTGCATCTTCACTAAGAAAGTCATTGACCTCCTGTTTTACTTCACCAGACAAAACGGATGACCATTCTGACACTAAAGAAAAAAAGTTATTCTTTAAACAATATACTAAAACAATCCAGTCTTTTAAATAATATACTAAAACAATCCAGACTGTTAAATCACATTTTGTTATATGAAGGTGAACTGTATTAATTATTATTATTATTATTATTATTATTATTATTATTATTATTATTATTATTATTATTATTATTATTATTATTATTCAGATGAATCCTATTCACATAGAACAAGTCCACAGGGGCCATTGTCTTAAAATTCAAGCTTCCAAAGAGTATGGTGTTCATTAGGAAGAAGTAAAACGAGGTAAAAGGAAATGCAGAAAAAGGAGACCCCACTCATTACAAAAAAAAAATAAATTTATAAATTAACAAATAGATAAAAATGTATTAAAATGCAAGAAGAATGGTATCAGGGTAGCAATGTAATGTACCTTCGCTTGAACTTCTAAACAATTACACTACTTCCTCTGGGAGGCTGAAGTTCCACAGTCCAACAGTGTGAGGAATAAAGGACCTCTGGAAATGAGAAGTTCGACAGCGAGGCTAAACATTTACTGCATATTGGTGCTGCTGTTCAGCAAATCTGGTTGCTCTCGGCAGATAAAGAGGATTAGGGATCAATTGTGAATGTGGAAGATCTCTGTTGAAATATAACTTATGAAAAAGTGACAAACAAGAGACCATCCGCCTATGGTCCAAGTCACAACTATTACCATTATGAAACAGAAACCTACCACCATGAACCACTCTAGTATCCAAGAGATGAATATCTGGCAGAAGCAGAAGGGAGTACAAATGACCTAAAACAAACTGCATAGATTCTATCACTGTTATAAATATATGAGGCCTTACGAACAAAACCTAGCTTTCATGCGGCATTTGCTGAAACTTTCATTAGATGTTTCTCAAAAGTTAGATGTGAACTCAAAGGTTACATCAAGAATAGTTAACTATTCAGACACGTTCAGCAAAGTTCCATCCACCTGAAGGGGGAAATGGGGTGGGAAATCTGTACAAGATCTGTTAATCAATAACATATTTTTAAGTAATTTATATTTATCCTGACTAAGATGGAACACTTCTCAGCACCAGCTGGAAACAGTCATTGAGACTTGATAACAAAGTTAACTGGTGTTAAGGGAATTCCATACTCACATGCCCTCTACAAGCACTTTCCCTTTGGCACCAGGGACTAAGTAGGATGGTTGACGTGGAAATATGATAAAAGGTTCTGTTTTGTATACCTATAAAAATACAAATCACTTTTAAAATTTGTTATTAGTTCCTAAGAAAATACAAACAATAACCTATTATGAACTAGAATCATTCTTTTGGTGGGAGGTAATCTCTCAACTGACTGGTAGTTGAATCTCCGCTTGGATATTTCACATTCCCAGTCACAACAGTGAGTAAGGAAGTTACGACCTCTGTAACCTCCTACTAAGTCTGGCATAAGGATGACGACAGAGCAATAGGACCCTGAGCATAACAGAGAAAAGTCCTTGGATGTTACCTGAAAAAGAGGAAACTCACAGAGAACCAACTGATCCTAAAAGGGGTGACAAGTCAGACATTGAGTCTATGTGGTCAAAACATACATATGGCTCTACCAACAGATGAAACTCCAAGTGCTTATGGTCAATTAAGCTACTTAACCGATCATCTAGTCTTAAGAGTTGCACCTTTAATTTTCCCTGAGCCAGTACATATTTAGTCCGAGCTGGTATCTCTCCCAGGCCAGAAAAAAGGAAGAAAAAAATAAAACCAGCCACTCTACCATTTATCCCCGATTCACACTCGCCAAATACGTGGGCAAGATGTATTTTCTGTCCAAAAAAGAGCTTGGGTGACTTGCAATCTGTTCAGCAGCTGCCAGAGGTGCCAAGGTGTCCAGGGTCTTGTAGATAACATCCTCAAGTATATTGCAGTGACATTCCCATACCCCTGCCTTCAGAACCTGTGAAACTAAAAACTTCTTCCAAAATTCAAAGGACTCTCCTACACCCCTGACTTTATGAGCTTTCACCCAATTTATGGCTGTTACCCTCTCAAGAGGAACCATAAGCTCAAGTGTTTTTTGTTTAAGCCTTTAAGGTGTTCCTAGACATTTTCCTTTAACTTGCTAATGCTAATAAAAAGTTGCTGACGCTGGCCAAAGAGTTAAGGTCCTCACTAGAAAATATGGCTTGCACTGGGTGAATTGGGCCCTAGTACAGTTCACACTAACACAGTCCCAGAGGGAGTGAATCAAGAAAGTCTTGTGTCTCCCATAAGATATTATAGGTTCTGAGTTTTCACGACTAATTCAGGGATGAATAAGAATGCGACATTTCCAACTCCCTGAGTACCAGGCCAGATAGGATATGTTATGTAACCTGCCAACTTGCTACATCAAGGCTTAGGCTGCTAGAAAACAATCTTGGTATTAGCTCTAGGTTCAATGCATCCCCCAGGTCTGAATTACATTGTGGAGATCAAGAGTCACGCGCCACTATGTAGGATGAGGCTCTCAAAGAGGACAAAGCTCTTCAAAAGCTCATCATGAACATGCACAATTCTACTGAGGGAAAGATATCCGTATCCTTCAATCTGAAGACTTGAGACTGAGGAACTTGTCTTGACAAAGGTAGGTGAGGAAGTTTGCAATCCACTAAGAAGAAACTGCAACTGGAGAGTCACTCCTCATATAACAGATTAGAAAACCCTTCAGAAGGGGGCCAACATAGCACCACCAGGGTCCTCCTAACACCAGGTGTGATCAACACTCAACTTTGTTCCAGATTTCGAGTATACTCTGCCAAAACTTGTCTCAAAATTAGAGAGGGTACTATGTTCCATGTCCTGAAGACAAAATTCACCAACAAGTTAGCAATCTGGTGTGAAAGGAAAGTCAGTGTCTTTCCAATAGGCACCAGGAAACTCCTAAACTTTGCCTGCTCATTCTCAGATAAGACTGGTGGCAGCGAAGTCAGCAAGTGTGGTTAACAAGAAATCGAGCCATGGTGCTGTCTGGAAGGAGGTCATGGCAACAGACTCGGTGGTTCCTGATTCCATTCCATAATGGAGTCTCCCCATGGATCCATTGTCTGTCTGTAGACTGACAAGTCCAACTGTGGAACACTTGTCTCTGAATTCTACACCAGGTAAAGCTTTCTGCTGCATCGATGGCATGGGAAGGAGCTTGCTAATCTCTTGGACAGAATAGAACTTTCTTACATTGGAGATCAGACCATTCGCCTAGCATGAAAGCTACAAGCTATCTTAGACAAATGCAGCGTGAACAACAGTTTCATTCAGTACACCAGAGGGATACTCAAGCAAAAGAGCAATAACCTCTCAAAAGTGCCAATCCAACTGCTCCAGAGCATGCTCATAAGTATAAAGCACATGCTCAGTTCTACGGGAATTAGTCAATGTATCCTAGAATAACTCTTGCATGGAAGGGAGTCCTGATACATAGTCATCTGTCCAATGAAGTCTTCTATGTTAGCTGAAGGTCCACCTTGTATAAAGCGACAGGATAATGGTCACCAGTGCAGCTGTGCCCACCTCTGGGGCACATGATAAACCACAAGCAGACCAGGGTGCTGCACGATCTAGTCCATGCAGACTGTGCCAGCACCTGTCTGCACAAGCAATGTCTGGGGACCATGCCCACACCAAACAAGAGGGTGGTGCTGACTCTAACAAGCGAGAAACAGTTTCAAATTAGCAGAACAGCACAATAGCAGCAAGATGCCTGCCAGTGAATAATGACAGTAAACGAGTGAGGAAATCCCCTAAAGCAATAGTTACTATTTCCATAGGAACAAATTGTGATTATCTTCAAAAGCCCTAGCAAGGATTCCAAGAAATTCAAAGCATATCAGTTACAATGTTCAGTTAATTGTATACTAGAAGATTAGCATATGTAGTAAAGCAACCGATGTATATCTTTTGAGTACTTATTTTAATTTCTTATGCAAAATTCCTCATCCAAAGAATTACTTCCTGCTATTTTTCCATATTTTTGCCAAATACCTCAAGAGAATTTTATAAGAACTCTTAAATCTAAAAATTAAAACCTTACTTATCTGAGAGATAAATTCGGCAGCATCTTTGAATCGTTGAGCAATACTGTTAGAAAGGGAGGTTCTGAAGCCCTCCCACTGGGGCTCAGAAAGGGTAACCACTAGGGTTTCCCGTTTCGGCTCAAGAGGTCTTAACAACGGTGTTGCTTCACCCGATCCTTCTGAAGTACCATCAGCTGCAGCTTTTTGACGCCACTTTGGTATTTTTGGAGGCTGTGGTTCTTCCCAGGTACCGCGATATAACTGGACGCATTCATCCAACTTTAGCATGAAAATGAAGAAAAAAAAAAATCATTTTTGACAGAAATACACGACTCCTTGACTTTTATATTGTATGTGAAGATATGACATAAACAACTTTTGTTAATTTTTCTGGATATATTTCTTGTTACCTCCTTGAAAAGATCCATAAATGCAGAAAACAGTTCAGATTCATTGGGCTGCAAGGTAACTTTGTCATTTTCCAAAACCAAGTAAAGTTTCAGCCTAGGCCCCACCCAAGGTTCCTCCTCACTGCCTAACCATTTCAGGACAGACTCAACACTTCTTATAAGCACTTCCTGAAGCTGAAAAATATAGGTGTAAAGGGAGAGACAGTAGTTAGAAACATAGGCTACTTAATACATTAATTTTGAAGAGCATCCACATATCTCTATAAACAGAATATGTTACAGTAACTCAATGCATATTTGGTGAAAAGTCATGCATATCAAGAAAAATACATCTACAAACAAGAATACCTAGTTTTTGTAAAAGAAAAGAGCATGCAAAACTGTGCCCAATTTATCATCAGGTTTTCTCACCTTTGATGCCAAAAGATTGTTAAAAGCATGCATAACGGCATGCCTTCGAGATGGAGAGAGGTTCGTTGCAATTGCCGCTTCTCTTATGGCTGAAACAGAGTCAGAGAACCACGAGGAACGGAGATGAGTTCTACCAGCTCTTGAAGCCGCGCGCCATCTTGTGATCAGGACACTCAGCTCAACGCCTTCTCCACTGCTGACCAGTCCCCCGCTTTAATCATTGATTAGTTGTTAGAAAATTCATTGCATGGTATGGCAGGAAGTAGTATATAAGAAACATCTGCATTAAATTTTACTGTTTTGGACTTCTCTCTTTTGACAGAGATATTTGTTAAGTACTATAATTATATATGTAAGTACATTTAGTAAAGATGTTGTATTTCATTTCTTTTACTGAAGTCTGTCCCAGCCTTGTAAAAAAATGAGAATGTGAATGGCATGTTTTAAGTAATCTAAAATAAAATTACATCTATCTATATATATATATATATATATATATATATATATATATATATATATATATATATATAGATAGTATATTTATATATATATTTATATATAGTATATATATATATATATTTTATATATAATTTATATCATATACTATATATGTTACATAAAAGAGGGCTATAATTAATAATATGTTTAATATATCATTATGATGTGATGTGCTGTGACTTTTTTAGAATGTACAGATTGATCATTTTTAACTTCCTATGGAGACAGACTCAGGGCAACAACCTAGAGAATGCTGATATCTCTTTTTGGGGTGGTATGATGTTAAAGTTCCTTACTTAAGCATATCAGTGTCGTGAGGCTATTGTTCAAGGTGCCTTAGAAAACTGGCTGTGACCAGTTATTTGGGGCGTTGACTGAAGAGTTTGAATTCATGTGTACGTGTGCGCCTCTTCCGTTCATAATGGCATCTTTAGCCAAAACTAGGGGAAGACTTACGGAGAGGTCTGTGCGAGAAAGGTAGAGCCACGATGGCGTATGCCAAGGCGTTTCCTTTTGAAAGTGTGTGAAATTCCAAGCTGTAATGGGTAAGTGTCATTATGCTTTAGCCAAAGATATGGCTTACTCTGTTATTGACATTTTGTAAAGATGTTCCATTTCATTTAATCTTTTGACTTTGTCTTTACAATTGTGTGTGCTCACTAGTGTGTTCTCCTGTCTTTTAAACAGGCGGATCTAGTGAGGGGACCGAGTGTCCTAGTGAGGGGGCCGAGTGTCCTAGTGAGGGGACTAAGTGTCCTGTGTGGCGGGAACTATAATATTTTGGAGAAGAGATAATTGGTGTGACTAATTGCTGATTAAGACATTTAAATACTGGGGGGTTATCTGAGTTAGTTGTCTGTGAGACTTGAACTATTATCATTCCATTGATTATCCTGTAAGAACCTGAATTATTCAACTAGTACTTTGCTTTGAAAAAAAGTATGTATTTTTGTAACTCCGACTCTGATTTGATGACCTGATGGAATGGAGAGAGAGAGAGACCTTACCTTACAGACCTTACATCTTGTTCGGGTTGCCCCAGGTCCCTCAGTGTGAGGCACCTCTAATGTCTACCAGAGAGTTGCTAGTACATCTTCCGGTATATTTTGCATCTTCCAACCTTGGATGGTATGGGATGCAGCTTAGATATTTGTCGAGCTTATTCTTAAACACATCTACGCTCACTCCTGATATATTCTTCAGATGAGCTGGCAACGCATTGAATAGATGCTGCATTATCGATGCTGGTGCATAGTGGATTAATGTCCTGTGTGCTTTCCTTATTTTTCCTGGTATAGTTTTGGGCACTATTAATCTACCTCTGCTTGCTCTTTCTGATATTTTTAGCTCCATGATGTTTTCGGCTATTCCTTCTATCTGTTTCCATGCCTGAATTATCATGTAGCGTTCTCTTCTCCTTTCTAGACTATATAATTTTAATGATTGTAGTCTTTCCCAGTAGTCAAGGTCCTTAACTTCTATTCTAGCTGTAAAGGACCTTTGTACACTCTCTATTTGTGCAATATCCTTTTGATAGTGTGGGTACCATATCATATTGCAATATTCAAGTGGACTACGAACATATGTTTTATAAAGCATAATCATGTGTTTAGTTTTTCTTGTTTTGAAGTGTCGTAACAACATTCCCATTTTTGCTTTACATTTTGTCAATAGAATTTCTATTTGATCATTGCATAACATTTTCCTATTCATCATCACACCAAGGTCTTTAACTGCTTCCTTATTTGTGATTGTCTCATTATTAGGTCCCCTATATGCATATAGCTTTCCTTCTCTGTCTCCATAATTTATTGATTCAAATTTATCAGAGTTAAATACCATCCTATTTACCTCTGCCCAATCATATACTTTGTTAAGGTCTCATTGTAGCGCGTTCCTATCTTCATCACAAGTAATTTCTCTACTTATTCTTGTGTCATAGGTGAAACTACTCATCACCGAGTCCTTAACATTACTGTCTATGTCTGCAATCATAATAACAAACAGTATTGCAGCTAATACTGTACCTTGTGGCACACCGGATATTACCTTAGCTTCATCCGATTTCTCATCCTTTGCAATAACTATCTGTTTTCTGTTTTGTAAAAATTCTTTTAACCATCTTCCTACTTTATCCACGATATTGTGTTTTCTAATTTTCTTCGCTAATATATTATGGTCTACCTAGTCAAAAGCTTTTGCAGTCTAGATAAACCACATCTGTTTCATTTCCGCTTTTCATATTTTTGCATATGTTCTCACGGTGGACTAACAGTTGTGTTTGTGTACTTTTTCTGGGTACGAAACCATGTTGTCCTATATTAAACAAATTATTTTTTATTAAATTTTTCATAAAATTTTTCTTCATTACCCTTTCATACACTTTCATAATATGTGATGTTAGACTCACAGGCCTCTAGTCTTGATCCACTTTTGAAAGTAGGGGTAATATATGCTAATTTGTGCTCATCATAAATCTTGCCTGTATCTACACTTTGTCTTGATAATATTGCAAGTGGCTTTGCGATAGAATAAACTACTTTCTTTAACAAAATAGCAGGAACACCATCAGGACCTAAAGCAGCTCCATTTTTAATTTCATTAATAGCCTGCACAATATCAGCTTCATTAAAATCTGTCAGCTAAATATTCACTATTTTCGTCCCTTACTTCTGTATCATTATCTTCTTTATCAATTCTAGGGGTGAATTCTCTCTTATATCGTTCTGCCAGTATGTTGCATATTTCCTTTTTTTCATTCGTTAATCTCCCTTCAATTCTTAGAGGGCCTATTTCTATTCTTCTTTTATTCATCTTTTTCGTGTACGAGTATAATAGTTTGGGGTTTTGCTTGATATTTAGTAGGGTTTTTTCTTCCAAGTCCCGTTTTTCATTTTCTTTTGATTGTATAATCTTTTGTTCTGCATTTTCTATCTTACTTTTTAGTTCTATAACTTTCCATGCATTTTTTTCTTTTGCAAGACCTTTTTTCCACTTTCTGATTTTCTGGAACAAATCCTTCTGTCTCTTGGTATGCATGACTGATGTTTACTTTTCTTCTTCGGTATATATTTTTCCACTATTTTCTCTAATATTTTATATAGTATCTCCATATTTACCCTCATGTCATCACTTACGAAAATGTTATCCCAATCATTGTTTAATTCTTCATTTATTTCTGACCATTTTATATTTTTATTGTAGAAGTTGTATTTTCCATATCCTTCCCACTTTTTCATTTCTTGCTTATCTCTGTTTTCACTTGCTTTGGAATGGACTGTTAATTCTATGACATTATGGTCTGAAATACTCGCATTATAAACTATTATTTCTTTAACATAATTCATCTTGTTCACAAATAACAGGTCTAAAGTATTTTCCTTTCTTGTTGGCAGGTGATTTAATTGTTGAATGTTGTATTCTAGTAGCATATCTAATAGCTTTTCGAATTGCCTCTTATCTTCTGCACTACTATTACTCTTTTTTATATGTATAAATACAACCACAATCTCCTATTCGTTCTTTCCAGTCTACGAAAGGAAAGTTAAAGTCTCCAGATAGGAGAATAGTCCAGTCTTTGTGATTTCTACATATATCATCCAATTTTTCTATTATTATGTCAAACTCTTTAGTATTAGGGGGTCTATATATTACTATGTTCATTAATTTTTCAGATTCAAATTCTACCGCTATTAGTTCACATTCTGAGTTACTATATTTCTCATATATTTTTCCTTGTTTTTTGTCTTTCCCATATATTGCGGTTCCCCCTTGATTCCTATTTTTTTCTATCTGATCTATAAGTTTGGAACCCTTTTATTTGATCATCATTCCCAGTCTCTTGGGAATACCAGGCTTCACTTATATTCATTATATCTATTTTCTTTTCAATTTGGGTTAGTTCTTCTAATTACTCTATTTTTCTTTTTGAGTTACTCGTAGCTAAACCCTGCGCATTCATCACTATGATGGTTTGCGTGTTTTCTCCTTCATTTAATATGGATAATAATAAGGATTTTCCCATGTCTCTTTCCTGTTCTGGTATGTTGTTCTTTTTTTCATTTCCAGAAATTCTGACATTAAAAAATCCAACTTTTCCATAATATTTGATCTTCCTTCATCATAATTATTCATTTTGTGTCTGAATCTGCAATTTTCTCCGTATCTGCAATATCCTCTTGCATCATAAATACAGTTCTTATCTCTTGAGTTGTATCTTGGAGCTGATGGTTGGAAATATTTTGGTGACACACCATATCTCGGTGATGGCTTGGTTTTTTCTTTCGCCTGATATTCTTTGTTCCTCTCTTTATTTGTTTCTTTCTTATTTTGGATTTTATTATTTGATTGATTATTTATTTGATTTTGATTCATGGCTACAGGGTGCATATATTTACATTTTTTGTCGAACTTACATCCTTTTCCTTCTTTTAGGTTTTTGCATATTTTTGGATGCAGATCTCTGCAATCATCCTCATAGCCGTCTAGGTATGCACATTTACCATATATTTCATAGTTGTGACATACCTTAGGATGTTTGTAGTAACATCTTTCTTCGAATCTGCAATTGCCTCTTTTCAAAAGGTTGCAGACTTTGTCTTTCTTGTCTATTTTTTCCTCTTTCCCATCATTGTTTAAATCTGGGTACAGCCTCTTCGGGATTTTCTTTTGTCTTGTCATGTCGTAATTTATTTCTTCGTATGTATGCTGCTTGATTGCCTCATATGTAGTATCAATGAGCATCTCTGCATCCATACTTTTATCTTGTTCTTGGTTTTACTTATTTTTTTCTGTCATTTCAGTTGTGTTTACTTCTCTTCCGTTTTCCTCTTATTCTTCTTCCTCTTCCTCTTCTTCTTCACCCTCAACTATTTGTACATTCAGTCTTGATTTAATAACATTGTCTATCCATGATAGACATGTTGAGCAAAATATTCTGGTATCTTTTCTCATATCTTGCATTACCTCAGCACATTGTGGATGCGTCAGAATGTTGCATGCAGCACATTTTCTGATCAGGTTTTGTGGATTAACTATGCTATACCACACCTTACACAGTTTGCATGCTTTTGGCATTCTTTTTCCTATTGCATCAATTAGGATATTCACAATGTTCACCTTATTCATTTTCTTTGTCAGAATATGTTGATTTATGTATATTTTCTTTATGAGTCTCTTGACCACTTGGATTTTATTTGGAACTTCTTCAATTATTTTCAAGATGTTTTCATTAGATTTGTTCCAGTTTGAAGGATCATATCCTTCTAATATATCAATGAATGCTTTTGTATCTTTTTGGCTAGGGCTGTTGTTGATCTCATAGATGAGAAATGCCAGCTCCCTTCCTGCTACCTCATCATATTGCGAATCTGCTAAACACGCTAAATTTCACCATTTCTTACCACAGTTGGAACTTACTGCCATCTTGATCTGATTTACAGTATTTCACTTGATAAACTAACTTAGTAGACGCTTTATCCTACTATTTTCACATTAATCTTATCACCGACAGTTCACAAACACTTCTAGATACTTCTCAAATTCTAGACATATATTAAACACGTGATATCTGTTGATTAATCAGACTGTGCGCGGGAACGTCTCACCAAGCAAAATGGCTACAGAAAGAGAGAGAGAGAGAAGGCTATGCCAGTGATCACCTTGAGAGAGAGAGAGAGAGAGGAGGGACTGAGGGTTACCAGTTTGCCTAACACTCTGGCTAAACACATACCAAATATTGAAATAGCGGGGGGGCGACGCCCTTCGCTGTTGATAGTGGTGGCTAAGCGGTGGTCGAAACGAAAAAGCCTTTTGTGAGATTGTGGAAAAGTGTCAGATTTCAGTTACTAAGCGAGGGGGAATGAGAAATATCCGTCCGTTAACTGTGGTAATGGGAAGGGAAGGATTGTACTAGAGTCATCAAATTTGCCTAGGGCGAGATGCCCCTAGTGAGTTGGACTCAGTCGAGTTTGTGTGTGAAATCATCGAGTGCCTTCACTTCTCGCCGAGCGCGTTTGCATTGTGCCGATGAGATTCGCGTGTTTATGATTGTGCATATTCTGGGTTTTCTTTCATTGTGAAGTGGTGAGTGTTAAATAGTATTTTTTGGGGGGTCCTGGGGGAATTTTTTTGAATCATTTTGTGTTATGGGACTGGTTTAGGAATACCACATTTTTTCCCCCATAGTAGCAGAAAGTGATTTTTCTTTATTGGCGCATGTTTAGAAGAGGCGCATTCGTCTTTGTGTTGACACATACGTGTGTATGAATGGTTTTCATACATGCAAAACTGTGCTTGAATTGCGTTTTTGCTTGGAGACAAAGAGCGCCCACTCATTCTTACGCAATCAGCGTAATTTCTGCCAACCGACCCACAGGGGTATTGCAAGGGGAGGGTAGTAGTGGTCTGCCTCGGTGGGTACTCAAACACTGTTCAGGAGGGGTGTTCTAACGATCAGAGGAGGGTGAAACTCTTTTTTTTTTTTTTTTAGTGGGGGGTGAACTCCTTTTTTTTTCTTTGTGTTGGGGTATTGGGGGAAGAATTTGCCCTTGATAATGAATTTCTAATGCCACAGGACATCAGATGATAATGATTAGTTGAGAATGTGAGATGCCTGTAGGGTTTTTTTTTTTTAGAAAGAGATTTTCTTTCTCTTGAGTGAAGAGAAAAGGAAATGAAGCGCATATATATGTGGTATAAGTTTTCCTTATGCTTTGGAAGGCATAATTATAAATGGGGTCACAGTGATTATTTTTTTTAATGGAGATTTGATTGGTGTTGGAGAGATTGCTTTAAAATGGTGCTAAGTGGTGATGAGTGGTGATGGACTGATGTTGTCAATTGGTGATGCCAATGCTGAATGGTGATGCCCTGTGGTGATGACTGATGATAATTGCTGACTGATGTTGTCAGGTGGTGTCGCCATTGGTGGTGGATGGGTGCCTCGTGTTGTATTTGGTGTATACTGGGGAAATGGTGTAGAGTTTTGGGTGTGGCAATATGATAAATACTGGGGGATTGGCAATATTAATGCCCTTACTTGAGATATTTGCAGGAGAATTATTACTATGGAGAATTATTATTATTATTATTACTTGAGATATTTTACAGGAGAGTTACTTAAGTAGAATTATCATTATTTGAGATATTTCATGGGAGATTATTTTATAATTATTACAAATAATTATATTATGGAGAATTATTACAATGAATTATGGGAGGAGTTTTGTGGTTAATTATTTATAGAGTTTCTATGACTTTGGAGAATATGTCAGTAGTTCATGGGTGATGAATCTGGCTGAATTTTTGGTGAATTGTGCTGAATTTTGCTGAATTTTGGTGGATTTTGTGCTGAATTTTTGGTGAATGGGCAAGCATTAACATTGGTGATGTTTTTTATACTAATACTGGAGATTTTTTTTATATACTAACATGGGTGTTGTAATGCTATCAAGGGTGGTGTTGTTTTTTTTGTGAATTTGGGAGGAACTAACGACACATTTTTTTCTCTCTCTTTTTTTTATGAGTTCGGCAGAGAATTGCTTGACATCTACGTGAGTCATGGGGATAGTTAACAGTGCCGTTGATTTTTAATTTTTCCTTTTTTGGAAGTTAGCCATCACTGACACAAGTTTTTTTATCATGGGTGAATTTGAATCTATTTTTCTCTCCAGTTTGTGTGAAATTTTTTTTAATGTCTCAGTTCGTGACTTGCAGTCATTGTTCGGGAACGTGTTTATGATTTCAGCTGTTTGATGCTGCAGAGAGATTTATGGGAGAATTTTTGAATTTTTTTAATGCATACGTAATGGCACTACATTTTTTTTTTCTGGATATTTATGTTCCAGAAGTTGTGGGTATTTTGCACAATACCTTTGTTGTATTTGTGACAACTTTGCCAAAGATAGGAAACTTGGCTAAGTTTCTAGTGGCTTATGTCGTAGTGCATATGGAGAAGTCTTTGCTTAGACACTGAATTTGGAGTTTTGTTATAATGAATTGTGGCACATTGGTGATTTTTTCTAGAATTTTCTGGACAATTTTATTTGCCGAGTTTATGCTAAGCAGAGAGTTTATAGTTTTTTACTATAATGTTGAGTTATTCTCTGGAGATTTGGAGGTACATTATTTTGGAGATATAATTGGAGATATAATATATTGGAGGTATAAAATTTTTGGCCATTTGATATTTGCCTATGGTGGTGAGAGCTATGTTTAGTTCAATTATTTTGCAGCCATCTTTGTTGCAAATAGAGACACATTTTTGAGGAGATATGTGGCAATATTTTTTTAGTGTATCAGCTAGGTGCTTTGAGTGCATTTTTTTTTGGAGATGGAGTTACATTTTTTATTATCCTGCTTGGAAATATAATATTTTTTGGAGTCTTGTTTTATTCCACATGGAGTTATTGGTGAAAAAGAGGTAAGTATTTTTTATTTGCCGAAATAGAGGTGAATATTTTTTATTGCTGGAGTGGTGGTTTTATTAACATGTGGTTATTGGTGAAATAAGAGGGAATATGATGTGGTGTGGTTATTAATTAAATTGAGGAAATATTTTCATCACTGGGGTGGTATTATTATTAAGATGGTGATATATACATATATATATAATATATATATATATATATATATATATATATATATATATATATATATATATAGATATATATATATATATATAGTATATATATCATATTATATGGAGATGGCATTAATCTTTGGGGGTGACCTTTTTTTTGTGGTTATGATTTCTTGAGTTGAATTTCTGGGAGTTTTTTCGAGCCAAGAGAAGATTTTTGTGTTTCTTTTAGGTTTCGTGACTAATTGGAAGCGAGTGGCATTACTGCATTGTGGTCCTATGGAGATATTATTTTTGGAGGCATATAATTGCTGAATTGTGAGTTTACCGTAGTTTTTTTTCCCAGATAGGTGATAATTTTTTTTATATAATTGAGTAGTATTATGTGAGAGTTGTCTTTGAGACAAATTTTGAACACCTTAGATATATCCTGGAGATAATTTTGTGAAATGTGCTGATATCACGTCAGTATAGAACTTTTTTTGAGAATCATGGGTTTCTGAAGTTGTGAGTCTGACTAGACATTTTTATGCTGCAGTTCGAGCACACGTGTCCGCAGGTGGATTTTTTTTTGCTGACAATGCTGTGATGAGTCCAGTGTGCTGACTCTTTTCCTCTAGTGGTGATTGCTCAGAGTTTTTGCAATATCTGGAAATGTTGACAATAGCATTTTATGAAAGGCATGTGTAAGAGGTTGTTGTCTGGCCGTGTCCGATAGCTTGAAAGTTGCGATGGGAAAATTCCATAACTATGCGTTGGGGAAAACGCTGGGTTATGTCTATCATGCATATATTATGTGCTTTGTCATGGGGGAAGTTCACTTGTCATTATCGTTTTTTTTTTCTTTCTTTTTCCTCCTTTTCCTACAAGAGATGTAATTGGGGATTGAGCTTTAAATAGCATTTCCTTTTGGACGGGAGATGTAATTTATCAGGGTTGTGATTTTCATAAATGGGCGTTTTGAAATTAATTGTATGAGCAGTGAGGGGTTTTTGCTGTTAAACATTGGAGAATTTTTACTGATTTTGTGGGTTGTTCAAATATCAGAGCTTGAGAGAACATTTTTTTTGTGATAATTTTGGGTCTGGGCTTTTTACGTGATTTTTTTCTTAGGCTCATTACCTTTATTCCTTTTTTTTTACTTGTGAGAATTTGAGTTTGAAATGTGAGTGCAGAAGTCCGTGGAGTTGCTGTGAGTTTTGGATTGTGTGTGCTGGTGTATGAGTTTGGAGAATTAAGTTAGAGAACTTAATATTTTCTTTGCGGAGTTGTGATAATGACTTATAATTTAGTGGTCATATTAAATGGAGTTAATTGGGAGATGTTCAGTTAGTATTTCTGAATTTTTGTGGTCATTATTTGATAGAAGTAGTATGTCTGGGGTTAATTTTCTTTTTTGATTGACTGACATACTTAAACACACCATAATTGTCATTCCTCGACGCTAGCAAGACGCCCACCAGCCGTGCAGAGATGTTGCTGTCGTTTGCCCAGGGTACTTACGGAGTTTCTACAAGTCTACAGAGTTCTACAGTGCTTTTGGGTCTACAGAAGCCGTTAGATGTCTTCTGCAGAGAGACATTTCGTCTTCCTACAGCGTGCTACGTCTGTGTAGGAAGTTACAGACAAAGAGGGATATTCAGGAGTCCAAAATGAGAAAAGTTTATACGCCCGATTGTTATTGGAGATGAAGCGTGATAGACATTACGTTGTGCTGCCAGAGACGTGCAGTTATTACTATATTTTGTGTTTTGAGCCAGCCAATGTGTTTTTTTATATATATGAGCTGTTTTATGTGAGCTATGGCTAGGCAGGGGCTAGCAATTCTAGGTGGCCGAGCATCTGTTACATAAAAGAGGCCTATAATTAATAATATGTTTAATATATCATTATGATGTGATGTGTTGTGACTTTTTTAGAATGTACAGATTGATCATTTTTAACTTCCTATGGAGACAGACTCAGGGCAACAACCTAGAGAATGCTGATATCTCTTTTTGGGGTGGTATGATGTTAAAGTTCCTTACTTAAGCATATCAGTGTCGTGAGGCTATTGTTCAAGGTGCCTTAGAAAACTGGCTGTGACCAGTTATTTGGGGCGTTGACTGAAGAGTGTGAATTCATGTGTACGTGTGCGCCTCTTCCGTTCATAATGGCATCTTTAGCCAAAACTAGGGGAAGACTTACGGAGAGGTCTGTGCGAGAAAGGTAGAGCCACGATGGCGTATGCCAAGGTGTTTCCTTTTGAAAGTGTGTGAAATTCCAAGCTGTAATGGGTAAGTGTCATTATGCTTTAGCAAAAGATATGGCCTACTCCGTTATTGACATTTTGTAAAGATGTTCCATTTCATTTAATCTTTTGACTTTGTCTTTACAATTGTGTGTGCTCACTAGTGTGTTCTCCTGTCTTTTAAACAGGCGGATCTAGTGAGGGGACTGAGTGTCCTAGTGAGGGGGCCGAGTGTCCTAGTGAGGGGACTAAGTGTCCTGTGTGGAGGGAACTATAATATTTTGGAGAAGAGATAATTGGTGTGACTAATTACTGATTAAGACATTTCAATACCGGGGGGTTATCTGAGTTAGTTGTCTGTGAGACTTGAACTATTATCATTCCATTGATTTTCCTGTAAGAACCTGAATTATTCAACTAGTACTTTGCTTTGAATAAACGTATGTATTTTTGTAACTCCGACTTTGATTTGATGACGATGGGAAATGGGAGGCGAGAGAGAGAGGAGAGAGAGGAGAGAGAGTGAGAGAGAAAGAAGAGAGAGAGAGAGAGAGAGAGAGAGAGAGAGAGAGAGAGAGAGAGGGACAGAAGGTTACCAGTTCGCCTATCGCTCTGGCTAAACGCATACCAAATATTAAAATAGCGGGGGGGGGGGGGGGCGACGTCCTTCGTTGTTAATATATATATATATATATAAATATAATATATATTTAGTAATCTTATTTTAGAGTGCTTAAAACATGCCATTCACATTCTCATTTTTCTTGCCAGTATGAGAGAGACTTCAGTAAAGAAATGAAATATGACATATTAATATATGTATATATGCATACACACACACACACACACACACATATATATATATATATATATATATATATATATATATATATATATATATATATATAATATATCGAACTACAAATGTCCTTTAATATCTAATTCGCTCTACCTCAGAATTAATATATTTTCTTATATGCTTAACCGAGGGGGAATTTATTAAACGATCATAGAATTGGCGATCGACAGGCGCGAACCAGCGACCTCCCAATTCTAGGACTGGCAGAGAAGCCTTAAACCACCCCGACACCGACACAGTGTCGGGGTGGTTTAAGGCTTCTCTGCCAGTTCTAGAATTGGGAGGTCGCTGGTTCGCGCCTGTCGATCGCCAATTCTATTATCGCTTAATAAATTCCCCCTCGGTTAAGCATATATGAAAATATATTAATTCCGAGGTAGAGCGAATTAGATATTAAAGGACATTTGTAGTTCGATATATGTATATGAATCACGGTAATGTGATAGACTTATATATATATTATATATATAACTATATAATAAATATAAATATAATATATATTATATAATAATATATAATATCTATATATATATTTATATATATATATATATATATATATATATATAATATAATATATAGATATAGGTATATATATACATATATATATATATAATATATATATATATATATATATATATAATATACATCTAATAAAAGGAGCCCATAAAAACACCAAAATATAGTACTTATCTCTCTATATTTTGGTGTTTTTATGGGCTCCTTTTATTAGATGGAATTCTGTTGTAACAGAACATTTTTACCAGTCATATATATATATATGTGTGTGTGTGTGTGTCTGTGTCTGTGTATATGCATATATATACATATATTATATATATTATATTTATTTACAAATCAATCAAATATTTCATCTGAGCCCTTTGTAAATTATACTTTTGCTATTGTGAACTAAAATCTAAACATGTTAAGATCTAACCATTTTTTCAAACAAGAAATTATAATTTCTCTACCATTAAGAACTTTAATCTCCAAAAAAAATATAAAGCTACTTCTTCATATATTTAAATACCTTTTCCGCGTTTGTTAGAATGCAGTTTAGGTAAACTGCTGAACATAATTTTTAAAATTAGTAAAGCTCTTAACTAATGCTACGAAAATCAATGATCGCATGTTAATAAAGGTACTTTACTATTATTACAATCAATCACCGCTGGAACTTACTCTCCTGTAACAACTTTATCAGGCAATATAGTGTTAACATTGTTTCCTACTGACCCTTTCTGACTCGATGTGGCATCGTTTTTCGGGAACATCTTCAAGACTATTAGTCGGACAGTTATGACATTCTAAAACAATGTTTACAACACTTAGCATTATCTATAGAAGTTAGTCAAATTTATATAATTTAGGAGTTTACTCTTATGATTTTAAGGTGTAGTCGGCATATACCCAAACACCTAAGCAAAGGTTCGGATAAGTTAACTTAACCCCCTCCCCTTATACAGTTCCCTCCTTCCCCCACCCTCCAAACAAGCTCCACCCCGAACGTCCATCCTTCTATTATTTCTCGCCCCTCCCCTATCCCCCCTACCCCTCTCGCTCCCAAAGATCTCACCCCCTCTCTCTCTCCTCTCTCCTCCTTCTCTCTCTCTCTCTCTCTCTCTCTCCTCTAGAAAAGGGATCTAAGGGTCGAACCGGCAAATAATTTGTAACCAAATAATTCCTTCAACCATGTGTCCTATAAGTCCCTAGTGTTACTTCAAAAAAAAAAAAAAAAAAAAACTACGTCTGGGCTCCTTAAGCAAACTTTTTAGGGGGTGAAAAACCCCCTTAATTGCGATTTTTTTACGATTCGCATTGTACTCCTAAACTATGCATTTTATAAAAAACACTATTATATATGAAATTTAAGCAGATTAAATTACTTCTAATGATATATATTACTCCTAGGGTTATAATTAATGATATATTGCCAATATGTTCACTGTGACCTATTGGAATGTGGAGAACAGAGCCGAAGCAAAGACCCGAGAAAAGCTGATAAATGATTTCTGTGGGTGGCGTGATATGAAACTGCATAGTTAGACGAGTCAATGTATGTCAGTTCATGGGCTCTTTTCAAAGTGCCTTTGGGAAACTAGTTGTAGCCAGTAATATGAGGCATTGTCGAAGTGTGCATTCGTAAGTGCATGTGCGCCTCTTCTATTCTTAATGTACCCCTACCCAAGTCTATGGTGGATTTGGATAGAGACGTCTGTAGAGGAAAGGCAAGATGCCGAGGGAGCTCTGCGAAAGTGTCTTTATATTTTGTGCGTGAAATATTCCGGCTGCATGGGTGAGTCTTGAACTATTTTAGCCAAAGAGTGGCTTGTTGTCTGTTTAAAATTTATAAGAATATCCAATCTTTAACTTTTGCTGTTAAACTTATGTGTACTTACGAGGTGTTTCTCATGTCTTTGAAACAGACGGTTCTGGCGGAACCATGGGGGGGACCGAGGGAGTCCCGATGGGAGAATAGACATTTGGTGTGACATTTACTGTTTTAGACATTTTAATATTGGGTGTTTAACTGAATTAAGTTAGTCAGTGAGACTTGATTGATTTACTATCTTTCCATTGTTAAATAAATGTATTTTTGTAATGCAACTCTCTCATTTGATTACCTGATAGCATGGAGAGAAAGAAGAAGAGAGAGAGAGAGAGAGAGAGAGAGAGAGAGAGAGTATTGCTTAGAGAGATTGAGAGAGAGCGGTCGCTTGGAGAGAGAGAGAGATTATGTGTTGGTATGCCTGACGCTCGGAGTTACACATTTACCAAATGAATAACGAGATTAATATCCCATTAACAGATGTGGTGGCTTTTGGGTGTTACAGATTCTGGTGGCAGAGGTTAAAAAGCGGTATAAAAGATTTTTTTAATCCTAGGTACGCTAATGAAGAGATAGGTGACCAGTTAAATATAGAGGGGATTGTGGAAAATTATTAAATTGTTAGATTTTGGTTGCTAAATGAAAGGGGTAGAGAAATATCCATCCATGAGGGTGTAGGGCTGAGGAAAGAAATTGTATTAGAGTTATCAAATTTGCCCATACAGAGACCCTCCAGGGCGTGAGTAAGTCAGTCTGGTTTGTGTGTGAATGATTGTCAGGTGCCTTCTCGCCAAGCGCGTTTGTGTTGTGCCGACGAGATTCGCGTGTTTTACGCAGATTCCGGGGTGGTTTTCTCTTATTTTGAACATGTAAGTGTTACGGTGTGTTTTTTTTTTTAATCCGGGGTTTTTTGAAATAGCTCAGAGTTATGAGACTGGTTTAAGAGGTCAAATTTTTTTTTTTTTTCCCCATAGTAGCAGAAAGTGAAGTGTTTTCTTTATTGGCGCGTGTTTAGAATAGACGCATTCGTCTTTGTTTAACATATAAGGGTGTATAGAATGTTTTTCATGCATGCGAACTGTGCTTGGATAGCATATTTCGCTTGGAGACAAAGCGCCCACACATTCTGCGGGCTCAGCAGATTTCTACAAACGAACGCAGAAGGACATTGCATGGCGGGTACTGCCTGCCTCATGGGGGTATTACAAGGGTACTACTACTGGTATATACCTCAGGGGGTACTCAGACACTGTTGAAGGGGGGTGTTCTATCGCTTGACTGGGGGGTGTTTCAATGCTCAGTGGGGGTAGAAACTTTTTTTTCTCAGTGGGGGTGAACTACTATTTTTTTTTTCTCCTTGTCGGGGTGTTGAGAGACGAGTCTGGCCTTGACAATGAATGCCAGGATATCAGCTGATTGATTAGTTGATGACGTGAGATGCCCGTAGATTTTTTTTAGAAAAGAGATTTTCTTTCTCTTGGATGAAGAGAAAAGAGAATTGAAATGTATTGTATGGGTGTATATTTTCCATATGCCTTGGAAGACACAAATATAATTGGGACACACAGATTATTATTATTCTTTTGTTGTGTGTAAGAGATTACCTAAAAATGCCGATGAGTGGTGTTGCATCTGGTGTTGATTGTTTGGGTGTGGCAATGGTGGTGTATGCTATTTTAATTGCACCCTTACTTGAGATCTTTGCAAGAGAATTATTACTGTGGAGGATTTCTATTATTATTAATTATTGTTATTGTGTGAGATATTTTACGGGAGTGTTGCTTAAGTAGAATTATCATTACGGGAGACTTGTTTTATGAGAGATTTGAGATATTTCATGGGAGATTATTTTATAATTATTACAGATAATTATTTATGGAGAATTATTGCAAGAGTTATGGGAGAAATCTTGTGTTAATTATTTGTTGAGTTTTTGTAACTTTGGACAATATTTCAGTAATTCATGAGTGATGAGTTTTGCTGAATCTTGGTGAATCTGACTGAATCTTGGTGAATTGTGTTGAATCTTGCTGAACTTTTGGTGAATCTTGTGCTGAATTTTTGGAGAATGGACAAGCATTAACATTGGTGATGTTTTTTTTATACTAATACTAGTGATTTTGATGATAGCAATTTTTGTGATTTTGCTGATAGTGATATTTCTGATACTGATTTTTTTTATACTAATACGTAGGTGCTGTAATGCTATCAAGGGTGGTGAAATCTTTTTTGAATTTGGAAGGAACTAACAACACATTAGTTCAGCAGATAATTGCTTGACATACATGAGTCACGAGAGATAGTTAACAATGCCTCTGATTTTTCTTTTTTCCTTTTTTTGGAAGTTAGCCATCGCTGACACAAGTTTTTTTTATCATGGGTGAATTTGAATTTATTTTTTCTCTCCAATTTGTGTGATTATTTTTTTTAATATCTCAGTTCGTGACTTAGAGTCATTGTTCGTGAATGTGTTTGTGTTTC
The DNA here is from genome assembly GCF_015104395.2 of Macrobrachium nipponense. NCBI lineage: Eukaryota > Metazoa > Arthropoda > Malacostraca > Decapoda > Palaemonidae > Macrobrachium > Macrobrachium nipponense. The sequence goes on along the minus strand of NC_087217.1, from coordinate 70,816,946 downwards.
AGCTATTTGATGCTGCAGAGAAATATATGGGAGAATTTTTTGCATGGTTTTGAATGCATACGTAATGGCACTACATTTTTTCTCTGGATATTTGTGTTCCAGAAATTGTGAGTTTTCTTGCACAATACATTTGTTGTATTTGTGACAACTTTGTGAGAGATAGGAAACTTGGCTAAGTTTCTAATGGCTTATGTTGTAGTGCATATGGAGAAGTCTTTGCTTAGACACTTTGAATTTGGAGTTCTGTTATAATGAGTTGTGGCACATTTGTGATTTTTTTCTAGAATTTCCTAGACAGTTTTATTTGCCGAGTTGTTGCCCTTTTTCAGCAATTATGCTAAGAAGAGAGTTTATAGTTTTTTACTATAATATTTAGTTATTCTCTGGAGAATTGAGATATATTATTTGGAGATATAATTGGAGGTATATTATTTTGGAGTTATAATTTGAGATATAATATATTGGAGATATATTTTTGGCCATTTTGATATTTGCCAACGGTGGTATGAACTATGTTTAGTCCAATTATTTTGCAGCCATCTTTGTTGCAAATGGACACACATATTTGGAGATTATGGGGCAATATTTGTGAGTGTGTGAGTTGGATGCTTTGAGTGCACATTTTTTTGGAGATAGGATTTCATTTTTTTTATATATTCCTTTTTGGAGATATATTTTTTGGAGCCTTGTTTTATTCCACATGGAGTATTGGGGAAATAGAGGTAAATATTTTTTATTTGCCGAAATAGAGGTGACTATTCTTTATTCCTGGAGTAGTGTTTTTTTTTATTAACATGTGGCTATTGGAGAAATAAGAGTGAATAATATGGGGGTTGGTTATTAACCAAATGGAGGAAATATTTTTTTTCACCGGAGTGCTCTTATTATTAATATGGTGTCACATATTTATATATGGAGGTGGAATTAATCTTTGGCGGGTGACCCTTTTTTGTGGTTATGGGAGTTTTGTTTTTTCGAGCAAAGAGAAGATTTCTGTGGTTCTTTCTTTTTGGTTTCGTGACTATTTAGAGGCGAGTGGCATTACTGCATTGTGGTCCTATGGAGATGTGTGCATTTATTTTGTTCACAAGTGTATCATTTTTGGAGGCATATAATTGGGCAGTGTCATGTTGAGAGAATACGTTTTCAAGACAAACTTTTGAACACATTAGTCATATCCTGGAGTTAATTTTGTGAAATGTGCTTACTTCGTGTCAGTACAGACCATTTTTTTTTTGAGAATCATGAGTTTCCAAACTTGTGTGTCTGACTAGGCATTTTTTGTGCTGCTGTTTGAGCACACGTCCGCAGGTGGATTTTTCTGCTGACAAGCGATGTGATGAGCCTTGTGCTGATCCTTTTCCTTTAGTGGTGATTGCTCAGAGTTTTTGCAACATCTGGAAATGTTGACAATAGCATTTCACGAAAGCGCATGTGTAAGAGTTTGCTTTCTGGCAAATTCCGTAGCTATTCATGGGGCATTTCTTGGGAAAAAACGCGGGGATTATGTATGTTATGCATATATTATGTTTTGTGACGGGGGAAATTTACTTGTGATTATCTTTTTTTCTTCTTCTTCTTCCTTTTCCTATGAGAGATGTAATTGGGGATTGAGCTTTAAATAGCATTTCTATTTTGTCGGGAGATGTAATTTATCGGGGCTTGTTATTCACGTAAATGGGAGTTTGACATTAAGTCTCATTGTACTTAATTATATGAACAGTAAAGGGGTTTTTGCTGTTAAACATTGGAGAATTTTATTGATTTTGTGAGTTGCTGTAATATCAGAGCTTGAGAGAACATTTTTTGGGTCTGGGCGTGTTACGTGATTTTTTTTTCCTTGGGTTCATTGTTTTTTTTTTTCCTTTTTTTTACTTATGAGAACATTCGAGTGAGAAATGTGAGTGCAGAAGTCCGTGGAGTTGCTGTAAGTTTTTGGATTGTGTGTGCTGATGTGTGAGTTTGGAGAACTTGATGTTTTTTTTCTTTGAGAGTTATGATAGTGACTTGTGATTTGGTGGTCATATTAAATGGAGTTAATTGGGAGACGTTCAGTTAGTATTTCTGACTTTTTGAGATCGTTGTTTGATAGAAGTAGTATGTCTGGGGTTAATTTTCTTGGATTGACCGATGACTTGACTGACATACTAACACACCAAAAAAGTCGTTCCCCAACGCTAGCAAGACATCCACCAGCCGTGCATAGAGTGTTGCTGTCGTTTTGTCGATGGTGATTACAGGAGTTTCCACGAGAGTGATTACGAGAGTCTACAAGTTCTACAGCGTGTCTTTTGGGGATCTGCAGAAGTCGTTAGAAGTCTTCTACAATGAGGGAGGCATTCCGTCTTCCTACAGTTAGCTACAGTCTGTTTGGGAAGTTGCAGACAAAGAGGGATATTCAAGAATCCAAGATGAGAGAACATTCTAGTGTTATTGGAAATGAGGCGTGATAGACTTTATTTTATAATGCCAGAGACGTGCAGTTATTATTCATATTTTATTTTAAGCCAGCCAATGTTTTTTGTTATATAAGCTATTTTGTTCGACCTTTTGCTAGGCGGGAGCTAGCATTTGTACGTGGCCGAGCTATATTACTCCTAGGGTTATAATTAATGATATATTGCCAATATGTTCACTGTGACCTATTGGAATGTGGAGAACAGAGCCGAAGCAAAGACCCGAGAAAAGCTGATAAATGATTTCTGTGGGTGGCGTGATATGAAACTGCATAGTTAGACGAGTCAATGTATGTCAGTTCATGGGCTCTTTTCAAAGTGCCTTTGGGAAACTAGTTGTAGCCAGTAATATGAGGCATTGTCGAAGTGTGCATTCGTAAGTGCATGTGCGCCTCTTCTATTCTTAATGTACCCCTACCCAAGTCTATGGTGGATTTGGATAGAGACGTCTGTAGAGGAAAGGCAAGATGCCGAGGGAGCTCTGCGAAAGTGTCTTTATATTTTGTGCGTGAAATATTCCGGCTGCATGGGTGAGTCTTGAACTATTTTAGCCAAAGAGTGGCTTGTTGTCTGTTTAAAATTTATAAGAATATCCAATCTTTAACTTTTGTTGTTAAACTTATGTGCACTTACGAGGTGTTTCTCGTGTCTTTGAAACAGACGGTTCTGGCAAGAACTATGGGTGCTGGCGGAACCATGGGGGGACCGAGGGAGTCCCGATGGGAGAACAGACATTTGGTGTGACATTTACTGTTTTAGACATTTTAATATTGGGTGTTTAACTGAATTAAGTTAGTCAGTGAGACTTGATTGATTTACTATCTTTCCATTGTTAAATAAATGTATTTTTGTAATGCAACTCTCTCATTTGATTACCTGTTAGCATGGAGAGAGAGAGAGAGAGAGAGAGAGAGAGAGAGAGAGAGAGAGAGAGAGAGAGAGCGGTTGCTTGGAGAGAGAGAGAGATTATGTGTTGGTATGCCTGACGCTCGGAGTTACACGTTTACCAAATGAATAACGAGATTAATATCCCGTTAACAGATGTGGTGGCTTTTGGGTGTTACATATATAATGGTGTATACTTTGTGTATTAGTATAGTATCTATGATTCGACAAAACTGATGTCAAAACCCTGAAAATGTATTTTTTCCGAATTTTGTCATTCAACCTTTTTAATGGGTATTTTCTAAAAACAGCTTCGCTTCACTATCAATACATAAAATTGTCTCTATAAATTTTGTGTATAATGGTGTTGATAATGTATATTTTGCTCAGTTTGTGAAGGTGGTACTTGTGCGGTTTCGGAAATGTTCCAAATGAAGTTCGATCAGTGCGCTACTTTCACCATTTCTAATCTAAGAATTCGCTATGGTCAAAATGACTATCATCTTATTTTTATAAATTGTTATTTCAATTGCTGAAAACTTTTTGATATCTCTCTCATATATCGAACGTAAAAGTATCGCACTTATGGTACTTGTGCAGTACCGCCTTCACAAATTGAGTAAAATATACATCATTAACACCATTAAACACACAGTTTATAGAGGCAATTTTATATATTAATAGTACAGCGAAGCTGTTTTTAGAAAATGCCTATTAAAAAGATTGAAAGACAAAATTAGGGAAAAAATGCATTTACAGGGTTTATGCATCAACATTTGTCGAATCACAGATGCTATACTAATGCGCAAAGTATACATCATTATATATCTTTAGAATTTAATCTACTTTAATTTTGTATATAATAATGTTTTTTTATGAAATGCAAAGTTTAGGAGTATAACGCTAAAATGTAAAAAAAAAAAAAAAAAAAAAAAAAAAAAAAAAAAAAAAAAAAAAAAAAAAAAAAAAAAAAAGTTATTTCGGGGTGTTTTTGACCCCTAAAACTTTTGCTAGGGGCCCCGAACGTTAGGGATTTTTGGTAGTGCTAGGGACCTACCAGGAAACATTGGTGAAGGAATTATTTGGTAACAAATATTTTCCAGGTTCGGCAAGTTCTGGTGCTAAAATTCTCTCTCTCTCTCTCTCTCTCTCTCTCTCTCTCTCTCTCTCTCTCTCTCTCTCTCTCTCTCTCTCTCTCTCAATTTCACACGTGGAGATATAAAGTCTTAAACATAGTTGATATAGCGATTTTGTTTAATATTTTAAGAATAGAAATGTTGGGTGTAGTAATGAACCAATGGTTGTTTTGACTCGGCTGGCAGTTTTGAATACAGTATTTGAGCAATTTACTATAAATGTTCACTGGCACGCGATCCAGAAAGTGGTTTGTTGATGGGTACTAAAGGTGTGCTTACAATCACGCTAATTCCCCGATTTTTGGCGAATATTTAACCATCCGGCGGCATCTGGCAACCCACGTAGCCCGCCCTGGAGCTATCCTAGCCTTGTGGCTTACCGGATACGTTCAACCAAGAGAGGGAAACTGGCCCACTGAAAGTAAGTCTTAACAGGTAATTATTACCCATAACTCTTTTTAATATAACCTTATGCAACAAATGTCACAGCAATGACAATTTTTGTGAATTTATAGTACTATTAATATCATGATAACTGTCATAAAACCCAAGTGTAATTCTATAACTAATATGAATTATTTTAGAATTTTACTGACACCATCTAATTGTAGAATAATTATGCCCAATGCCCAATCTATCTCATCACATTATACGAACAATCGAACAAGTGAAGAAAAACAACCATACACATACAATCTAAGATCACAAATATAATTTCCCACGACAATTCTTAGACAACACAGTGGAGTGAGGTTGAACATCATAGTGGCGCTCATCAGCGAAAACCACCCAACTCATTATTGGGGTATACATATGTGAGTTATAATGCGGCAAAATTATGTGATATAATAATGTACAATGTATTCATTTATACCTTCCAGTGTGTTGTGTATTCCAGATAAGAGAGAGAGAGAGAGAGAGAGAGAGAGAGAGAGAGAGAGAAAGGGGTGGTTGTTGGTGGGGGAAGGAGGGGACTGATGAAGGGGAGGGAGCTAAGTCGACTTATCTTAACCGTTGCTCAGGTGGGTGAGATCTCACTGACTACACCTTAAAATCATAAGAGTAAACTCCTAAAGTATATAAATTTGACTAACTCCTATCACATTGTAAATTACGGCAGGGTGTTGTAAACATTGTGTTAGAATGTCATCACTGTCCGACTAAAAGCCTTAAAGATGTTCCCGAAAAATGATGCCACATCGGATCTGAAATGGTTGAGTAGGCATGCTATACTTTCAGAAACAGGTGACCAACTAAGTACAACTATTCCAAGCCTATTGTACAATACATAAAACTGTTGTTCAATATTTTGTTTTATAGGTGTTCCTTACATTAAACATTTACGCCTTTGGTTAATACAATGTATGTCATAACCTCTCCCAGTTCCTGTGGGTTAGAGTTTTCAAAAGGCAGAGCTGGAGTTTTCAAAAGGCATTCATCTATTGCTACATACCCATCATTCACGTCGACGAGAGTGAGTGTCTCCAAGGGCCTCAGGGCGTGTGACATGACAGTCCTAACCGCTGGGGGGAAACTCGCCATGGCTCTGCTTAGGGCCCGTCGTTCCTTGCCAACCCAAGGGACACGATCTACTCCTGGGACAACATACCTAACAATACATCGGAAAAGAAAGACAAAATGAGAGTGCAGACATTTCAGAAGTCCCGCACAAAAGCAAAACATGTATATACATACATAGGGTATTTTGACTACGCAAATTGTGTCCTAGCTATTCATGAGAAAACTGGAATTTCCAGATTATTTGGGCGACTACGCCACTCATAATGGCAAAAGTTACAATCCCTGATTTTTTTTCCAGTTTCCCAATTTTCAGTGTTTAGAGATACCTGTTACTTATTTTCCAGAGGGTTGAACTACACCAAACCTTGGTTTCAATTAAAGATCTATAGTGTTCATGTGTTCCCACCTGTTTAAATAATAACTTTCCTGTATTCCAAGGTTTAGATTTGACCTTCCAATGTAATGAAAGCGTTCAGCTTCACCTGTTATGTTATAAGTTCCATTTCCAAAGGTGTCAAGTATGCTTTATGAATATTCCTAAAGATTGAACGATACATTGTTAAGCCTCCACAACCTATACCATCTAGTTATTCTTTCCGAGTTCAATTCTACCTTTCATATGTTCCCAGCGGTTTCATACGGACAGGACGGACTTCTCTTTGCCTGAGCTCCTGAAACAAATCTTGAAGGATGCGGTAGTACTTTGTCTTCAGTGTCGAAGGTAACCTACTTAAGAGGATGTTGGCTAGATCAGGTTGGCTTGGTCTGTGGGTCGCTCGAAGCTTCTT